>NC_048289.1:871913-981913 GCF_009762535.1 Notolabrus celidotus
TAGAGACACTCAAAACAAACAGACTACAAAGTTACAAACAGAGACACAGAAAACAAAGTTACAAACAGACACAGACAACAAAGATACAAACAGACACAGACAACAAAGATACAAACAGAGACTACAAAGACACACAGAGACTATAAAGACACACAGAGACTATAAAGACACAAAGAGACTAAAAAGACACACAGAAACTACAAAGAGACACACAGAGAGTACAAAGACACACAGAGACTTCAAAGAGACACAACCAGAGTACAATGAGACACACACAGACACACAGAGACTACAAAGAGACACACAGAGACAAAAGACCCACAGAAGTATGCAAAATAGCAACTAGGAGACACAACTGCTTAGAAGTGAAGGAACAGAAGGACAGACGAAACAACAGCCAAGAGACAAAATGGATCAAACACACACAGATTACTACCTCACTGAAACGTGACTGAATCAGAGCTAGGAGAACAGATCTGACTGAGCCTTGTGTGTGTATGTGTGTGTGTGTGTGTGTGTGTGTGTGTGTGTGTGTGTGTGTGCGTGCGTGTGTGTGTGTGTGTGCGTGCGTGCGTGTGTGTGTGTGCAGTTGGGGTTCAGGTGTGGTCCCCCCTGTCAGTACTGTACTGGAGGTGATCACCATAAGGCCCAGACGGGCGGGGCGATCTGGCCCTCATTAAGGCCCTCCCCTGGGGCAAGGGAAGGGGGGCAGGGGGGTCCGGGGCCCCTCTATGATGGATGTCTCCGAGAAGTGGACAGGGCACAGCCACAATACACCGTCCCCTTAATGGTCCCCCAATAACACACACAATAACACACTCATGCATGCATGCAGACACACAGACACACACTCAGTCCGTGATGAGCAGTCAGGTGTGTTTAATGAACACAGGAGGCTCAGTGTTTCCTCCTGGACCAGACTTCAAAGATACACATCTTTGATCCATCAATCCTCCTGCTCTGCACATTTCCATATGATGAACACAGCAATTGTTTCACATTTGTTAACACACACACACACACACTCTCTCTCACACACACACACACACACACACACACACACACACACACACACACACCACATCACATCACATGACACAGCATGCTGCTGATGGCTCCAGAGGGTCCTGGCTCCCCCAGTCTCCACCTGCCACTCCTCCTCCCAGCTGAGGCTCAGAGCTGTGTTACCATCCTCCCCTCACATTGACTGCACTCACACACTCCCTGTTCACACACACCATCATACAGCTCTCATCCCAACACTCACCATCCTCACTACCCCCCCCTCCCCCCTCCCCCATACTTACTCTGAGCCCCCGCAGGATCAATAGCCGGTGGCCTTGGCTGGCCTGCAGTAATCCACCAGGGAGGACGGCTGAATTATCGGGAAATGGACGACGAAAGAAGGTTCCTCCAAGCAAACAGAGGCTTATTATAATCTGCAGATAATCCCGTGTCGGTCTCTCTGGATGTTTGATCTCGCTCTCAGCAGTAAATGAGCGCTGTAAGGATGTTGGTAAAACAGGCCTTTAAACTGCCAATTAATTGAGCCATCTTTTATGAGGAGGGGGGTTCCTCTGAAACACATGGTGACACCAGCCGGCTCTGATCACCTGCCAGAGATGAGCCCCCCTACCAAATCCAACCCCCCTCCTCGTACAGGCACACAGGCCGCCAGGAGGAGCAGTAATAATACCATATGATATAGATCTGGCATAAGAACCAACAAAACTAACATAAAGTGAATAATACTTTAACTCTCCCTGTCCCATTAAAGTTACTAACCATAGACCTTTCTGGAGTCCCTGAGCTCCCTTGTCTCGTAGGTTCCTCTGAGCTGTCGTAGACGTCCTCCTGCTGTGGACGTTCCAGACTCCGGCTGATACGGACGTGCTGGACTCCAGCGTCAACAGCTACTACTACTCGTCTCATCACTATCACCGCTCCCTCTCTCTCTTATTCTCCTCTATCCCTCTTTCCAGACCCAACTCGAGGCAGATGTCTGTCTAACATGAGTCTGGTTCTGCTCGAGGTTTCTGCCTGTTAAAGGAAGTTTGTCCTCTCCACTGTAACTAGCTAAATACTGTGAGGTGCAATGCTCATGGTGGATTAAGGTGGGGTCAGACTGAGTCTTATCCTGTCTTGGTGTTGGGTCTCTGTTCATAATTTGACATAGAGTGGTCTAGACCTGCTCTGTTTGTAAAAGAGTCTTGAGAGAACGTTTGTTGTGATTTGGCGCTATACAAATAAAGATTAATTGATTGAATAATAAATGCAACTCACCGTGACGCCCTGAGCTGGTTTCCCTCCCCATCTAAATGTGATGGGGGCAGTTACACCTGAAGTTTGTTCCTCATGTCCGGTCTACTCTGTGATTTAGTTTTTGTCCCTGCTTCAGGTCGGTTGTTGGAGGTGGAAGCAGGGTTTCTGTGTTTTGGTGATCTCAGGATATTCTGCTGTGGTTTTAATCTAGAATGTTGGCAGAGTTGAAGTGATCTCTTTAAGTCAGCGATAAAGACATATTTTAAGTAGGACTCCTGGTGTTTCCTAATAAATGCAGCTCTCTTTTCTTGGAAGTGTTCGGCTCCTCTGCTGCCTCATCACTGCAACTTTTCTCCTTTCAAAGAAGCTCTCCACAGACGTTTGCTATTTTTACTCTTTAGTGTTGTGCCCTGTTAAGGGGTAAATAAGTAAATAAACACAGACACGATGCTTCCTCTCTGGCAGCTTCACCGGGAATTTAATATCTTAACAAAAATAAGTCAAAATCACATTTTCATCACATTCACATTTACATGCGCCAACACTGCCATCTTGTGGCGCCATAGCAGCGGCATGTTAGACAAAACTTAACTAGCATCAAACTCTTTCAGTAGCCTTAACTTTAATAAGCTCCTCAAAACGGTTATAAGATTAATAAAACACAAGAAAACAGGTAAACATTGATAACTCACGGTAAAAGAACATTAAATACTTAGATTTTACCTGTTAAGGGGTAAATAAGTAAATAAACACAGACACGATGCTTCCTCTCTGGCAGCTTCACCGGGAATGAAGCATCGACGTCAAGAGCTCTCACTTCCGGTCATGACAGGCATGATCAACCAATCATGAGCACTATTCATCAAAGACCGAACAAGTAGAGCACAGATAACATTACTGATAACATTTAAATGTTTTTAACACGTTTTTAAAGTATTTAACTTCTTTTAGGACACATATCACATCATTAGTTATTAACATTTTTACCTTTTTATGAATTTTCAGTAATGACATTTAACAATGAATTTAAATTACTTGTCACTAACTGTTTTATTTCACAACAAAATCTATCTATCACATTAGCATGTGCACTGTTAAAATGAAAAAGCTGTGAAAACTCAAAATTTCAAGGAAACTGTCTGCATTAGATTTTTGAGTTTTGAGGATAACTAGAAATCTTACATTTGAGCCAACTGATGAGTTTTTGTTGAGATAACTTATCATTCATATGTAGTGTAACTTAAAGTTTTGAGTTCTACAAACTAAGAAGTGAAAGTTGTGCCAACTTATTATTGTTTGTTCATAAATGTCCCTTTGTTACTGCACGTTACTGCACCGTTTTCACACCTGCAAGGTAGCTAGCTAATGTTCAAGGCGGCTAACTATTGGTAATGACCATGCCTTATTAAACTAACTAAACAAGTTAAAGTGACAGTAACCAGGAATCAACTGACCATCAACTGACCAACTGTAAAGAGTTTCAGTACAATACTCAAACAAAACACTCACCTTTAGGGTGATCAAATCCACACAGGACAGGAGAGATGGCGCCACGTGGGGAATTGAAAGTGTGGAAGACCCCTGTAGTTTTGAGTTGGAGACCCCGTTCTTTGCCTGAAGCATACTCAAATAATTTAGCCGAGCCTCAAACCCATCATTTACAGTTTTGCAACTTATGAAATGAGACCAACTTTACAAACTTCATACAGGTAGTTGAGAAAACTACTTTGATGTAGTTTGAAACAAAATGGAACATTTGTTGTTTACTTAACCAAAAAAAACATTTTCAGGCCAACAATTTTAAGTCTTCATTTTTACAGTGTGAGCTTAGTTTATTTTGGCATTGCAGCTTTTAAAGGATAAATAAATACAATTCTATATGTGGGAATTTTTGCCTTTTTTTTTATATATAATAGCGAAAGAGAGACAGGGAATGCAGGGAGCAGAAAGAGGGGGAAGACATGCAGCAAATGAAGTCGAACAATATACAGTCTATAGCCTCTGTATATTGGGTACGCACTTAAACCACAAGGCCAGCAGCACCCCTAATCTCTGCATTTACCAAAAGGTATACAAAACAAACACATGCTATCAAGCTTTATTTGATCATTGCCTTTTAGTTCACACTTGGTTAACAGCTTTGTTTTGGATGACCTAAGAGGAAACTGCTCACCTGACTTCAGACTTTACACTGATACCTTGTTTGTGAAGTTTTAGAGCAGAGGATCTTTGACAAAGCTCGTACACTTAGTCAGTGTGGAGAGATGGTGTGAGCCCTGCATCAATCGATCAGTCAACCTATCAATCTTTATTCATATAGCAGCAAATACAGCATATTTTCTCCTCAGACTCCAAACAGAGCAGGTCTAGACCACTCTATGTTCTATTATTAACAAAGACCCAACATCAAGACAGGATCAGATCCAGTCCCATCTTACAGACAGGACTCAGTCTGATCTCATCTTAATCCACCATGAGCAGAGCACTTTGCAGCATTTAGCAAGTTACAGTGGCAAGGACAAACTTCCTTTAACAGGCAGAAACCTCCAGCAGGACCAGACTCATGTTAGACACACATCTGCTGAGACCGTGTTGGAGAGAGGGATAGAGGGAGATGAAGAGAGAGAGAGAGATGATAGTGGTGAGACAGATAGTATTAGTTGTAGCAGCTGGAGTCTGGCACGTCCACAGCAGCAGAGATCCAGAGGAACCTACTGGACAAGGGAGCTCAGGGACTCCAGAAAGGTCTATGGTTAGTAACTTTAATGGGACAGGAAGAGTTAAAGTAAGTGATGAGGGGATGCTAATGACTGATCACTAATGGACGCTCCCCTGGTTCCTTCATCGGTCACCATCCTCTCTGACACACACACACACACACACACACTAACACACACACACACACACACGTTTCTGCATCTACAAAGACTTTGTCTCACAAACCCAGAATGTTTGTGTACGTGAATGCAATTAACAAGAATTTTGTATGTCATCATTTTACTTTGTGTCTTTGAGTGTGTCTGCTTGTGTGTGTGTGTGTGTGTGTGTGTGTGTGTGTGTGTGTGTGTGTGTGTGTGTGTGTGTGTGTATGTGTTTGTGTGTGTTTGTGTGTTTGTCATAGCGTAAATAACGGGTCCATTGAGAGTCCAGAGGCATGGGGAAAATGTTTGGCTAATGAGAGAACAATAAGTGTTTGTTTGGTTTTTGCAGTGTGTATGTGTGTGTGTGTGTGTGTGTGTGTGTATGGTCTCGTGCACGTGCCTCCTGTGCATGTGTGTGTGTGAGAGAGTGTGTTTGTGTGTGTATCAGACAGTGCGGCTCCTCTTGCTCTGGGTTTTGGAGTTAAAAGGGAAGTCTTCAAGCTGAGTGGTGGTAAGCACCGCCTCACACCCATCAGATCAAATGAATCACAATCTGTGTGTGTGTGTGTGTGTGTGTGTGTGTGTGTGTGTGTGTGTGTGTGTGTGTGTGTGTGTGTGTGTGTATGCAGTGTGTGTGGTGTGTGTGTATTGATGAGAGGTTGTGTTGCAGGAGAATGTGAAACCTGATCTGATAGCAGAGGACGCTCGGAGCATCCTGTCCTCTCTCTGTATCAGCTGAGTTTGTTACCGTCTCTTTAAGAACTCACTCAGGACATTTTTATCGACTCTGTTTCCTGATTCATCCAGAAACAAGAAGAAAAGGGACAAAAATTCAAGCTGCAACCCAAGGTTCATGTTTGGGACCATGTGTTGTAGAGTGTGAGCATCAGGCTGAGGCTGTTTAAACTCCTTGAATAGAGTATCTCTGTAGGTTCTCCTCCATAGTCATGTCTGGACGCTGTCTTCTTGTCTGATGTGCTGTTGCTTTAAGGTGATGAATGATGAGGTCAACCTGTGCAGGACTCAACCAGGATCTGAGTCTGTTTGTTGTACACAAAAGGCGTTTTTCGACCGCAGAAACTTTACCCCTGAACTATGTGCGTTTCAACCGGTGGTCCCAGGGTCTAAATTTAGTTCAGAGGTTAATAATCTCCTCCCTAAAAAGCCCCTGCTAGGGGGGTAGTACTTTTCAAAGGTCCTGGGACTTTCGGGAGGCAGGGCCTGCAATGCAGAACGTGTCTGATTGGTAGATTAACCTCAGTGTTTTTATTCCTCCCTCCGTCCACAATAACATCACACACATCTGTGATTCTCTTGATTTCTCTTTCTTTCATTAGTTTTGATTTGTTCTATCTTTTTTGTATGTGTGTGTACTTTTCAAAAGAAGAAGCTGTGATTCTCTTGATTTAGCAGCTTGTAACAGTAGTCTTCAGTAGTCTTCAGCCCACCGTGAATGCGTCTCTCCCGGTGTTCCGGTTTTAAAAGTGACCCTGTAAACTGGAGACCTTCAGCTGAACGTGTCAGTGTTTGTGGAGTTTACACAGCTGTTGAAACACAGAGGGAGTTCCTGGGAATGCAAACTAGTTTAGTTTTTTTAAGATTTCAAAATATCCTCATCAGATATTTAATGATCGTCTAAAGACGTTTATGAGGGATGCATCTGGCTGAAAGTCTCCAGTTAACAGGGTCACTGTTTAATCCAAAACACCGGTCGATCTCTGTCACGGCTTTTTGAGTTCAAAAGGATTTTAAAGGCGTGTTGAAACGTCTTTGCTACTCGCGCTTATCTCCTCTCACGTGTTGATTCAGTGAATCCATCTGTGATGAAATATAGCACCATCTAAAACAGACCAGCTGAGTCTCTTCATGCTAACAGGCTAACTGTTGTGTTGCTCATAATGATACCTGCCTGTCCGTCTGCTTCTATGGTGTCATCTGTGATGAATGGCATTCGTCTTTGTTTTACTGCCCTCTACTGGTCTGGTGGTGTCGTGCATTTACTTTTTTCTCTCCATACATCACTGGCCTGATTTACACAATCTACCCGGGACTTCAGCCTGCGGTCGAAACGCAGACAACAATGGGGTCACAGGAACCTTTTAGTTCAGGGGGAAATAGTTCTGGGGGCAAAAAGTCCCGGAACTCTTGGTCTAAATGCACCTAAAGGGACAGTAGGAAAAAAGCATCTTAAAGCTGAAGCAGCTTACGTTCAAAAACTGATCAGAACGTCTAAAGTTTTAAGAAGGATAAAGAAAAGGACATCATTCCTGTCAAAAAATGAACAACACATGTTCACCTGGAGGTAAACGACAGACAGAAGACATGCCCTCAGGTGATAGAAGAGTAAAGGTGTAAGGAAGGCAGAGAGTGATGATGTGCAGTTACTCATCACTTGCAGCGTTCTGATGAAGAAAAACATGACAAATGTAAACGCATGTTTATGTGTGTGTGTGTGTGTGTGTGTGTGTGTGTGTGTGTGTAGAGTTCTTTGAGCTAACACACTAAGCTGCAGATGAAGGTGTATGAGTGTGTGTGACTAAGCTCTGAGGCTGTGTTTGCTGAGGCGGTCAGGTGTGTTGGCAGATGTCCCTGAGTCCCCGTCGTCCTTTGGGACTCATTTATCTCACTCTCTCTCTGTGTGTGTGTGTGTGTGTGTGTGTGTGTAGCTCTGCTGTTACTTGACTGTGTGACTGGATCACCTGATCACTTGCGTTAGAGTGCGTGTGTTTCTGCAGATATCACCACTTCCTCAACCTACTGACCTAATTCCCTCTAAGACTCTCCTGTGTTGACCTCCAGCTCTCTGATCATGGTTTCAGGACTGAACATACAGATGAAAACAGAAGGAAGTATTTTTGAAGGAGAAATAAAAAGAAAGGAAGAAAAACCAAAAGACAAAAAACAATCAGGAAACAAACATTGAGGGTTCAGCTGAGTCAGTGGAGCAGACGCTCAGAGGCTGGAGTCCTCGTCACACTGCTTGTAGGATTGTTTTTTGGTCCTGGCGTGATTTGGTGCATGTCATCCCCCTCTCTTTCCCAACTTCTCTTGAGATGTCCTTTCAAAATAAAAGCAAAAAAAGAAAGAAAATAATTTAAAATGAAAGGAGCTGGTCCTTATTACGGATGAGATTTACACACAATGAACGCATGCAGTTAATTTACAGTGTTATAATTTCTTTGTAATTTTATATAAAGCAACATGAAGATGAACTGTTTTATAGCAGTTTGATTTCATACTACTTTATTTATTTATTATCTAGTTCAAATTTTAGCAAATTTTTATTTATTTTATTTTACTTATTTATTTATTTATTTATTATCTAGTTGAAATTTTTGTCACTATTGATTTATCTATTTTTATTTTATTTATTATTATCTCGTTCAAATTTTAGTCACTTTTTATTTATTTTATTTGACTTATTTAATTATTTATTATCTAGTTCAAATTTTAGTCACTTTTGATTTATTTTATTTGACTTATTTATTTATTTATTATCTAGTTCAAATTTTAGCAACTTTGTATTTATTTTATTTTACTTATTTATTTATTTATTTATTTATTATCTCGTTCAAATTTTAGTCACGTTTTATTTGTTTAATTTGACTTATTTAATTATTTATTTATTATTATCCAGTTCAAATTTTTGACACTTTTTAATTATTTATTCATTAATTTGTTATCTAGTTCAAATTTTAGTCACTTTTGATTTATTCATTTTTATTTTTTTTATTATTACCTAGTCCAAATTTTAGTCACTTTTTATGTATTTTTATTTATTTATTTATTTATTTATTTATTATCTATTTCTAATTTTATTCCCTTTCTATTTTTTTAAATTGATTTTTTTAAGTATAGCATCTTATCCTATTTTAATGGTTTAATATTTTAGTGATTTATTATCTTGGAAATGTATTTTATTTTGGTGAGTTTAATTTCCTGTGTTGAGTTTTAACATCTTATTTCAACTTTAGGGTTGTGGGGTGGGTTTTGAGTCGGGGCTGGGGTTGGGATTAGGATGGGGGGGGGTCTTTTTATTTTTATTTTTATATATATATTTCTATTTTTTATGTATTCTATTTGAAGTTGTTTTTATGTACAGCACTTTGTGTCACAATGTCATTGTATGAAAATCACTTTATAAATAAAGTCTGATTGAATGATAGAATGAGAGCACTGAGAGAATAGAGCTCTGTTGGGTTGATGAAAGCAGCAAACAGCACAGGGACAAACTGGTGTCTGTGTCCATACAGCTGTTGTCCTGCTCCGAGTCTTTAAATCCTGTCTTCTGTGTCTGCAGGAGTATGATGCCCAAAGCTCTGGACGGTCAGATCGTGATCGAGAAGACTCCTCGATACTTTGTCACGGTGGAAACTCCAGCTCGAGTCCACGCCATGTCTCAGGACCTGAAGCTGATCGTGGTCGTTCGGGATCCTGTGACCAGAGCGATATCAGACTACACCCAGATCATCTCCAAGACCCCCGACATCCCCCCGTTTGAGAGCCTGGCCTTCAAGAACAAAACCACAGGTACTTTATCTGAGGTCTTCAGAGGTTTAGAATAAAAGAGTTCTCTTTCCATGTCTGGTCTCATTAAAACTCCTGAGAGTCAAACATGTGCATGCTACAGAGGTTTCAAGAGCCAGACTTACAGATGAAAATATCTACTAAAGAGGCTTCATGGAGGACCGGTTCCAAATATCTTCTAAAGAGACTTCATGGAGGACTGGTTCAAAATATCTACTAAAGAGACTTCATGGAGGACCGGTTCCAAATATCTACTAAAGAGACTTCATGGAGGACCGGTTCAAAATATCTTCTAAAGAGACTTCATGGAGGACTGGTTCAAAATATCTACTAAAGAGACTTCATGGAGGACCGGTTCCAAATATCTACTAAAGAGACTTCATGGAGGACCGGTTCAAAATATCTACTACAGAGACTTCATGGAGGACCGGTTCATGTCTGCGTTAGTAGTTCATGTAGTTTGCTGACATGCTGACTCACAGTTCATGCGTGTGAAGATGATGGTTTAAAAACAAGTTGAATAAAAGTCATGCTCTTTGATGTCATCACCCAAACTCAGACCTCATCTCTGACCTCATCTCTGACCTCTGACCTGACCTGGATCCTGTAAACATAGAGCTCTGAGGTTCAGTCTCTGCTCCCTGTAGACTAAATCACTGTCATGTCCTGATCTAAAAGGTGATCCTGAACTTGGATCGTATTTATGTAGCTTTATTCATTTGAAAATATTGGATGCTCCAGTCTTCAATCTGTGACCCAGTCACAGGACTTAGTTTAGCTTTCTGTCCCCAGACTGTCTTGAGATGGGGATAAAGAGTTTGAGGTCCTCTCAGCCTTTACTCTACAGGAGGATCTGTGTCTGAGTGAGCTGATCTCTTTGAATGTTTTCACAGCAGAGTGAAGGCTTTAAAGGCTGGAGATGCTTTGACTCATGACTCTCTGTCATGTGATCCAGGACATGTTGACATGTCTGTAATTGTTAAGTGTTGTCTGTGACTTCAGTGGATCAGGCTGCTGCTGATCTCGGCCAGGACACTAAAATAGATTGTTAATCTAAGTGAGGCTTTCCCGGTTAAATACATTTAAATAAATAAATAAATAAATGAATAGATAGATAGATAGATAGATAGATAGATAGATAGATAGATAGATAGATAGATAGATAGATAGATAGATAGATAGATAGATAGATAGATAGATAGATAGATAGATAGATAGATAGATAGATAGATGGATGGATAAATAAATAGATAAATTAATAAATAACTAGATAAATAAATACATAGATAAATACATACAAAAATATAAATAAATAGATAAATAATTAGATACCAAAATAGATAAATTATAGATAAAAAAATACTACTATAAATACACCAATAAATAGATAGATAAATAAATAAATACATAAATATATACATAAATACAAATATAAATGAATAAATAACTAGATAAATAAATACATACATACATACATACATACATACATACATACATACATACATACATACATACATACATATATAAATAAATAAATAGATAAATCAATCAATATATAAATATATAAATAAATACCAATATAAATAAATCAATACATCAATCAATAAATAAATAGATTAATAAAGGACAGTTGTTTTACAATTAGATTTGAATTAAGTGGTCAGTGTTCTCTACCTGTAGAGCATAATGCCATTCACTTACATTAAGATATGTCACCATAACAGGATTTTTGAACTTTGATACCAGCAAACATTAGAGCAAGACACTATTAATACCTGTTTCATCACCACGGCAACAAAAACTGAACTCCTGATCCATGAACAGCAAATAACCACCATATAAGGACACAGACCTGTGCATCTGGTGGGCCTGCCCTGCAATCATGGCGCAAGGAAAGAAGGATAGAGAGAAAAAAAAGAACTTCTCTGAGGCGGAGATTGAAATTATTTTGAGCGAAGTGGAATGTAGGAAGCACATTTTATTTTCTATAGATATAATATAGATATAATAGTAAGTCTCTACATATAAAACACATGCATTTGTATAGAAGACTACATTCTTACTGACAAGCCAGCCGTCTCTCACAGCTCCATTCTCCAAACGGGTGCCAACTTATGAAGCTGTCATGCGTCCCACCGAGCCACAACGTTGAGCAACACACAGTTTGCATCACATATCAGCTGCACATTCACAGAATGAAAGTTTTTCTGGTTTATGTATGCAAATGCATCATCAGATGGAGCCTTGATGTGTATGTGTGTGCAGTCTATGGCACCCATGACATTTGGCATGTTGGCCAGCGCGCTAAACCCCCCTTTACCTCAATTTGTCGTTGTGTGCCATAGGGGGAATTGAATGTACTCTGGCCTTAATTCAATAATGCCGGCAAGTACTGCCGGTAAAATGCGGCTCATTGATGGCTGGGAGATTCCAGATCTATCTGCCATCTCCTGCTGGAAGGTCCCTGTGACTAAGAATCCCAGCACAGAGAGAACCTGTAAATGTGCGGGTATGGTGTGGCTTCTTTTAGTTGACCTCGTCAGATTAGGCTCCAGTTAGTCTGTGTGGTTTTTAACACGTAGTTCACCTTCTAAATAAACCTAATCTAGATCTCAAAGCTTTAACTGCCAACTTATTTGTTGTAAAAATATGTTATATATATATTTTCAATATTTTGTCATGTTTAAATGACGTGTCTCAAAGGCATCTGTGTATTGTGTACATAACAGAGAGCAGTATGTATTCAAATTGTAATTTCTGACAGTGACAAGCAGTATTTATGTGTATTCCTACATTTACACAAGTGCTACACACAGTGGGGAGCAGGTGTAGATTCTGTGAGTAGTTACTCACAGATCAGCGCCACTAAAAGATTGATGAATGCAGAAATCCGCGTAAATTTCCGATGCACATGGTTTACAGACAAATTCTTGCTGCTCACGTTTCATGAATGAGACCCAGTGTGTTTCACGTGGACGTGAGTATCTCTGTTCTGATCATACAGTGTTAACCTGCACAGAGACACTTGGTCGTTTATATCTTTGTAGACATGAGAGATGCTGGTTTCCTGGTTTCTGACTACTAACACCGGAGCCTGTGATGTTTAGCTAAACATCTTACCTGGATTCTGTGTCTCCCTGTGAAGCATCCGTTGCACCGTCTGCTGGTCACCAGAGCGGACGATGACCAAACACCTCATCCAGGATTTTGTCAAATTAGAAAGTTTCTGGATCAGAGGGATCTTCTTTTTTTAGATTTCAGTCTTTCATTCCCAAGAGACAAACATCGGCTGTTTTCAAAAACGACCTGCTACATACTAATGCAGTAGGCAGTATGTATTGCCTACTACATACTGCGTTCGAATTTAGTCTGTAGTCTGACTGTTCTGTTGGATCTGTGTTGCAGTACGCTGGGCCAGGCGTCACTGGATTTACGGTTTCAGAAAGCGGAAGTAAACAACGACCAAGCTGATAGATAAACTGCTTCTTTAGCATCATTTATGATTTAAAAAGTTAAGAAGGGGTTTATATTTAATTGAATAATGTTCACAGCATCTAAAAACTGAGTTCCCCGGTCAAAAAAGAAGAAAAAAGAAGAAGTGGAATGAGCGCTGTGCATTATGGGAAACAGTACGTGAGGCAGACTGGTCCGATGCATGATGTGAAATTTTCCCAAATCAGTAGTCATCCAGGGAGTTTTGGCATACTGCAGATTTTGCTCTTGTTCACATACTACATACTGAATTTAGACCAAATCAGTACGTACTGCTAGTATTGTAGGCGGTTTGAAAACAGCCTTAGTTTTCCAGAGGTGAGACCTTCTCGCTGCTGCCACCATGTGGCTGAGGGCCTGAACAGGTTTAGTCAGCAGCTGTCAGAAAACGGGGGAAGGTGTTTGCATGGCACTGTATCCCTGTTTCTTTATGAGTCCTACAGGTAGCTAAATCAGGTTTCTCCAAACCGAGATAAGAGCTTATCCAGGTTTCTGAAATCAGGATCTGATGTTTACATACACGAACAAGAAAACAGGGTGCTTAAATCCATGAAACACACTCACTGTTAATCAATCAATCAATCAATCTTTATTTGTATAGCGCCAAATCACAACAAACGTTATCTCAAGACGCTTTTACAAACATAGGAGGTCTAGACCACTCTATGTCAAATTATGAACAGAGACCCAACACCAAGACAGGGTAAGACTCAGTCTGACCCCACCTTAATCCATCATGAGCATTGCACCTCGCAGTATTTAGCTAGTTACAGTGGTGAGGAAAAACTTCCTTTTAACAGGCAGAAACCTCGAGCAGAACCAGACTCATGTTAGACAGACATCATGCCTCGACTGATGCAAAATAAGTTCTCAAAGGAGTGTCTTTCCAAACAAAAACAACAAACCAATAAGCATGGAGTGCTGCATGGTGAAGGGGAGGAGTGGAAAAGTGTCTCCCTGGTGCTCTCTGAGGATCCAGGTCGAACTCTTAGGCCTCAGAGTAATTTTACTGAGAGCTTTTATTTTGAAGGGCTACAGAGTTTGAGTTAAACATGTCTGTGTGTTTCAGCGTATGAGGCCTCAGACTCATTTTACTGAAAGCTTTTATTTTGAAGGGCTACAGAGTTTGAGTTAAACATGTCTGTGTGTTTCAGCGTATGAGGCCTCAGACTCATTTTACTGAAAGCTTTTATTTTGAAGGGCTACAGAGTTTGAGTTAAACATGTCTGTGTGTTTCAGCGTATGAGGCCTCAGACTCATTTTACTGAGAGCTTTTATTTTGAAGGGCTACAGAGTTTGAGTTAAAACATGTCTGTGTGTTTCAGCGCCTGAGGCCTCAGACTCATTTTACTGAAAGCTTTTATTTTGAAGGGCCACAGACTGAGTTAAAACATGTCTGTGTGTTTCAGCGTCATAGGCTTCAGTCATTTTACTGAAAGCTTTTATTTTGAAGGGCTACAGTCTGAGTTAAAACCTGTCCGTGTGTTTCAGCGTCTGAGGCCTCAGACTCATTTTACTGAGAGCTTTTATTTTGAAGGGCTACAGAGTCCGAGTTAAAACACGTCTACGTGTTTTTGAGGCCTTCATCAGGACAGGAAGTGGTTTCCCAGCTGCTCCCTGCTTCTTTTAAAGAAATGAAACTCCTCAGCCTCATGTCTTTTGGAACTGCAGTAAAGCTCATGGTTTTCATGGACCCACTCTGCAGAGTCAGACTGTGCCCTCTGCACCAGGCTAAGGGCTAAAGTCTAGCACCTGAGCATCTTAACTAAAGACTTCACAATGAGTCTGAACACTGCGTCCCTCTCTCTTGTCTACAGGTCAGATCGACTCTCAGTGGAGCCCGCTGTGGATCGGCATGTACGCCCAGCACCTGGAGCGCTGGCTGGCCTGGTTCCCCAGGACTCAGATCCACCTGGTCAGCGGGGAGCGGCTCATCTCAGACCCGGCCGGAGAGCTGGGCCGAGTCCAGGACTTTCTGGGTCTGCAGAGGATCGTCACAGACAAACACTTCTACTTCAACAAGACGAAGGGCTTCCCCTGCCTGAAGAAGCCGGAGGGCAGCAGCAAACCTCACTGCCTGGGTAAAACCAAGGGCCGGACGCACGCCTTCATCGACCCGCAGGTGCTGCAGAGACTCAGAGACTTCTACAGACCGCACAACCACCGCTTCTACCAGATGGCTGGGCAGGACTTTGGCTGGCAGTGACACTTGGTGAAGAAACAGTAGCTTCAATCTGACGGGTGCAAAGACTCAGAGAAGTGAGCCAGTAATCTGCTTCTGACCAGCAGAGGGCGTCTCAGAGACTTCATGATGACTATTCATCCACCTGAATCAATCAATCAATCACCTTTAAACATATCTTTTAGAGTCTAGATCTGTGTGGCTTCATCACTCATTCATGTTCAGTCTGAAAGGATGCATCACACACAGATGCACCCCTCGTCTGTGTTCCCGTCTGAAGGGTCAGACTGAGCAGTGTGAGGGGGTTCTCCTGTTAAAGCTGAGTAGCTGTAGTGTCTGCAGTCAAACCCTGACGCTCTAGCCGTAGTCTGAACCTCCATATTTCCTTTCCTCCACCTGTCTGTTCTTCAGTCTCTCTGGTTAACTCTTTAAGGGCATTCGGTGCATACATATTGAGAATGGTCCTCTGAGCGTGGCTCCGGATGAAAGCGGGATGAATGTTTAATGAGAGGATCTGTGTATGAGCTCAGGTCTGACTGAGTGGTTTTGTATTCCTGAATAATGGATGTGGATAAATGGATGTGGGGAGCTGCTGTGGATCTCTCACACTTTAAAGTGAGAGGTTCAGGTTAGCATCCGGCTGTAGAATCACCTGCTGTACCTGCAGAGACGTTAAGGGACCACAAACGGAGCAGGACCGGGCGAGATCGATGAGAGGAGGTCGACCAATCAGCGTTCAGGATGTCTACAGGGTCCACTGTTTCAGTTTGCATGTATTTGCACTAGTTTGAAAGCATCAAAATAAAACTATTTTTAAGCAAAAGTCTCGTTTTCTCTCATCATATGTGATTGTGATCAAGCCTTCGGATCAGTGTTAAATGTGATTGCACGCATTAGTTTGATTGCTGCACAGCATTCAATCTGTTAATGTCAGAGATATACGTATTAATCTGCATCTGTAGATATCAACCCAAGCTTTACTGCAGAATCAACATTTACATAATGCCAGTTTGAAGGACAGCAACATGAATCAAACACATCTACAGCTCACTGCTGAAGAGTCACAATCATAAATTATAATACTCTTTGATTCTATAGCACTTTTCTAAACAAAGTTACAAAGTGCTTCACAGAGAGACACAAAAATAAACAAAGAAAAGAAAATGTATATATATATGTATGTATATATATATATGGTTAAAATAAAGAAAGGAACTTGAATGCATCATAAGACATCAAGAGCAGAATAACATGTTTACATAGTTATGAAAGCCTTTTAAAAAAAGGTTGTTACGGCGGTGTAAGGAGAGCCAGAACCCAGATGCCGAGTCGAACAAAAAACTTTTATTTACAAAAAGGAAATCACAACAGAAAATCACCTTGACGGGAAACGAGAACAAAAGGTCAGAAATAACTAAGGGTGTCCAGGAGGGAAAAAACTCACTAGAAACAAAAACCAGAGTAACTACGCTGAGCACAATACTGAGACAGAAGATCTTTACGGGAGCGAGGACACACGAGACACAGGCATGAGCGGTAATCTTCTGGCACTGAGGAGAATTTGGAGCAGGCTTAAGAAGCCGGGCTGATTGCGGGATGAGAGGCAGGTGTGTCTTGTGAGCCTCGCTCCCGTGGAGATCGGCCCCGCCCCTCTGCATGTACCTGCTGAGGGAGAAAGAAAAAGGATCAGGAGGGAGGGCAAAACACACACAAAAAACCAGACCATGACAAAGGTTTTATGAAGCAATGTTTATTACTTTATTATGAATGACAGTAATTTTATCACATCTTACTGATGACCTCTAATTAAACATTTCAACATGATGTTAGTCCAACCCAACCATATTGTAATTTTGACTCATTGAAATGGCACTTATAGATAACCTTTGATTTCTTCTGTGTACAGATGAGTATGTGTGTATGGTCAGGTGATATCGGGGGGCCTGATGGGGGAGAAAACCTTGGGAATACAGATTCTGATGGCAAAATTCCACCACATCCATATCCGGTCTGTATCCGCCATGTCACAGCAACGGATCTGATAGGTTTCTATTCTAGTCAATGTGTTAACTTCCACTGGATCCACTCTGTTGCGTTCCGGCTGCGTCTCTGATCCAGCAGGTCGGAGTCCTCCGGATCAGATACACAAGACTTCTATTTTTGCCGGATGCCGAGCACGACGCATCAATCTCAACAGACAGTCCCTCCAGGAAGTTGCGATTTCGCGATCGCAACAATCAACGCAAATTCAACCAATCAGCACGATTTTTTCGCAGCCCTGCAATTTTTTACAAATCGGTTTTGTCATCAATTTGACTTCCTTGGAACATAAACGTAAGTCCTCACTTGATCGGCACTTTTCAACAACAAAACACACACAGAGAACGGGTCAAAAGAGAGGACGGCAGGCAGGACAAGTGACCATGACAACGTTGTTATTTATAGATTGAGGGGCTCAGTGTTAGCTTGGGCTCTACCTGCAGCAGGTGTACTTTATGAACCAGCTCTCCTCACCTCCATGCATCTGTCTCATCTTCATTGATGATTTTACCCCCGGTGTGCGTTAGTAACAAAGACACAACCGGGGGACGTCTGTTTAATATTTGAGGTTTGACGTTGTTGCCGTGGTTACCGTAAAAAGCTCTGCATCTACAGATTTAATCCAGTTTGGTGATACATCAGGCACCTTCAGTCCTTTCATGGCATTTTACTGTGAATCAAGAGAATCAAAATACAGTCAGTGGCCACATGAAGAATGTTTTCTAAAAACAACTGTAATTTAGCATATTTACTGAACCCTGAGATGTTATTGGGGAAAAAAAGCAAAAAAAAAAAATAATCGCAACTTTCACCGCAATTTTTTCAAAAAGCTGTCGCAAATTCAGGCTTTTTGGGCCGCAACAATCACAAAAAAATTCCGTGAAATCCTGGAGGGACTGAACAGAGCAGATGGAGCAGGACAGGAAGTCAGGTTTCACCAAAACAAAATGAAAACATCCGGTTAATTTTCAGAATAAAACACTCTGTGTTATCACCAGATCGTATTTCACTTAACTACAACAACAAACCAAAGTCATGATGAGCGGAGCCAGGCCTGGAGTCAACAGGTCAGAGGTTTTCAGAGGACCAGAAAGACAACATGGATGAGGAGAGGAGGAGGAGGAGAATCCTTGATTCAGTGATTACTGCAGGGGAAACCTCGGTCACATGACTCCAGCTGTCCGGAGGTCCTGCTCCAGAGACGGACTGGACACGGATCAGGCGGAAGTTCCAGGTGAATCTGATGTTGAACTTTTCACTGTTGTTGGATTGGGGAAGCTTATTAGGGAAGTAGCTGTATCTCCAGGGCAAAAGAGTTTTGACTGTCAAGAACGAACTAAATCTATTGACCGGCCCATGTTCACGTAATCTGAGTTTTCCACACTCCACTCATGCCATTACCAAATTAGATTCTAATCAATATTTCAGAATAATTCACACTCAGATATCTCACCTGTAGTGGTGTTCCCCCTGGATGTCAAAAGCCACAAAAGAACTGCAGGCACAGTAACTTCAGTTCTGAATGATGGGAAATGTAATCCAGTTGAACTCTTTTAATGAGGATACTGTTATTACAGTGTCAAAGGTAGAGAAACTTCATGCTCCCACACCTGGCACAGCTCTATGTGTCACTCACCCTCACTGCATGTTCCATATGACTCACTCAGTAACTTTAAAGAGAGCTACCCAATCCACATCAACCCCTTGTGCACTGGATGAAGTGTTGCCAACACCTCAGTGAAGAAAGTAACTATTGGCTGTCCTAAAGGTTGCTAAATGACATCATCACTTAATTAGCATAATTTAAATTATAATGGACGCTGTAGGAGAGACGAGTAACGTTGAGGGAGAGACAAAAAGAGGTTAAAAAACACTTTAAATATGTTTCACTAGCAAGGACCACGCCACACAAGGATATAAGTTGAACATTTAATGAATTAGTTGTGCGTGGTGTGCCCAGCAGAAGGAGACTCAGGATGGGGGTTCCGTCTCAGCGTTATCCTGCCGGAGCTGATCTTGACCCAGGTTGTACCTGGAAGTAGACAGGGCATAGAAGGAGCGAGCATGAGTTCAGTAGGAGAGGACAAGGAAATAGGTTAAGGGCAGGAGAGTAAGGTGAGGGAGGGTGGGTTGAAGAATCACGGACAAGCAGTTGGAGTAGGCTGGCTACGTTTAAGAAGGCTTGTCAGGTGATTGAGGGTGTGGTTTAGGCGTGGTCCTGCTCCCGAATCTAAGTTAACACCTTAACTTCATTTCACTAGCAAGGACCACGCCACACAAGGATATAAGTTGAACATTTAATGAATTAGTTGTGCGTGGTGTGCCCAGCAGAAGGAGACTCAGGATGGGGGTTCCGTCTCAGCGTTATCCTGCCGGAGCTGATCTTGACCCCCAAAAGAGTTGAATTAGATGGAGCTCAGTTGAGCGTGAGCTTGACACGATCGTTGAGACTGTTGCGGATGTATGAGTGATATGTTTGAGATGACCAAAGCCCTAGGATCTGTATGGCTATGTCTGAGTTGCCTGACCAGGCTGCTGTGGACACTGCAGCAATGCGGAATGAAAGGGCAGGACAGTGCTTGGAGGTTATGCCACTTTTGTTCAGGTTTCAGTGATGAAGAGTGGGTCGTGAGGAGATGCAATAGCGACATACCGAGAGCTGATGTATTTAGTAAGTGGTTCGTACGGGCTAAGATTGGAGTTGAAACTAGGGATGTACATTTTAAGTATTTTCCGTGATCGATTTTTGGAAATGTTAACGATCAATTATCGATGAATTGATAAAACATTATTATTCTTACGTCAAAAACAATGCCAAATAGGTTGTTTTCCCCTAAATTGTATTTTCTACAGCAACAAAATGCATATAACTGACGGAATGGAATACTGGCACATGTGTGACGCGCAGAATATCAACGATCAGGCTCATTCGAATAGTGCTTGGAGCGAGGCTGTTGAGGAAGCTTCATGTGAGATGAGAGAGGTTCACTAGCTGTGGAGATAGCTGAATATTGTTGCTGAAAACAATGGGACTGGTATGGGATGCGGATCGGATTCTGGGGCCAAAGTCTGAATTTCTGAAAAGAGAATGAGAGTGCATAAGCGATGGTGTTGAGATAACCAGGATTCTGAGCTGCTCTGAGAATGAGCTGATGGTGGGTTGAGATTAATGCGGTTCTGCGCAGAAACGGCATAATGACTGGGGAGTGTGACGGCCCTGGCTGATGATTTCGACGACTGCCGTGTTATCAGAGTGTATGAGTATTGACTTTCTTAACCATTCGGGACCCCAAAATATGGACGCAATGGTGATGAGAAACAGGTCATTAAAGCGGATGAAGGAGACTGGGATGCGGAATCGAAGGACGTTAGCCCTGGAGGCCAGGTGGCAGCGAACCAACGTCCCCTGAAACAACCGCCGAAGCTAAGTTTGCGTGATATGGGAACGGCCCCAGATTGCGTGAGGGGGTTGGAGAGGAAGATTGAGCCCCAGGAACGATGCAGATTGCGTAGTGGAGGGGAAACGGAAGCCATATCGCCATGAGCGGCGGAAAGAGGGGAAGAGGACGGGATGAAGGGATGAGGGGATGAGGGGATGAGGGGATGAGGGGATGAGGAGATGAGGGGATGAGGGGATGAGGAGACGAGGGGATGAGGAGACGAGGGGATGAGGGGATGAAGGGGTGAGGGGATGAGGGGATGAGGGGATGAGGGGATGAGGTGATGAGGGGATGAGGGGACGTATGTACAAGGAGATTGTGTGCAGCCTGCGGACACAGGAATGTAGAGAAACGGTGATAGTCCAAGAAAAGTCGGACACAGAGGGAGCAGGCACAGGGGCGACACAACCCGATCTCACTCCAGATGGCGTAACGTAGGTGAGACAGGTGAGATGCAGTTAACAGCAGAAGCTGGCCGGATGGGTAGTGCCGCTGTGGCGAGAGCGAAGGCGTCGACAGAGTGCGAGAAAACATTTGGGTATTGGGGAAGGGAGGGGGTGGGGATGGGGAGGGAGGGGTGAAAGGAGAGGTCAGTAGGAAAAGAGGGGGTCGAGGATAGCCAGTTCCATTTAACTGTGAAGGGGCTCCTGATGGAGCCGAGGAGCTGGCTATGGTGGGAAGAGGGGGAACAGAAGCCGTATTGCTGTGAGCGGCTGAAGGAAGGGTAGAGGAAGGGATGATGGGATGAAAGGATGCATGTGCAAGGGGAGTTTGTGAAGCCTGCGGACACGGGATGTAAAGAAGGCTGTGATAGCCCGAGAGAAGTCAGACACAGAGGGAGCAGGCACAGGGGGAGATACAACCTGATCCCCACCAGGGGGAGCCGATGATGCCGGTAGAGGCTGTGGGAGCAGCTGAGGCCTGACGTCACGCCCGACGTCACGCCTGACGCCACGCCCGACGCCACGCCCGACGCCACGCCCGACGTCACGCCTGACGTCACGCCTGACGTCACGCCTGACGCCACGCCCGACGCCACGCCCGACGCCACGCCTGACGTCGCTGGCGGTAGTAGGCCCAGGTGAGGAAGCAGGAAGCGCGGGAAGTTCGGTTTATGACGCTGTGGCGTCAATGAATGAAGAGTACGAATGGAACGATCCGACCATGTTGTCATTGCCGTGGAGGAGAACGCCTTTCGAGGTTGCGGAAGCGTCGCAAGCAAGCGACGGTCCAGTTCCAGCGGTCGGACTCCTGTGGAGAACGTGGAGCCGGTCGCGAGGAAGGGGGCGCATCGCCCCGTGATGGATTACCAGTGACGGAGCAGTGGGAATGACGTGGAGAGGACAGGTACGGTCTGCTTCGGCGGAGCCTGGGGCGCCTCCGGTCCGCGGCTCTCCCTGGCGATGAGGACGAAGCCTGTGCACCTCTTGGAGAAGGCGACACCTTGTTCGGGAAGCATGAATGGGTACGACGTGGCCGCGGCATGCTGAACCGGAGCGCAGGCGGCTCCGCTGCGACTACCGGCTGTGGTGTGACTGCCCGTCTCCGAGAGAGGGATACTCTGCATGGAAGGTTAACCGTAAAGATCAACGCCGGAGCCGTACAGAGGAAGCTCCATGGTGAGTTTGTTGCTTTTTCCTTTGCCCCGAAATCTGAGCGGTGATGCCTGAAGCACGGTCTGTCCATCTTTGAAGAATCACGGACAAGCAGTTGGAGTAGGCTGGCTACGTTTAAGAAGGCTTGTCAGGTGATTGAGGGTGTGGTTTAGGCGTGGTCCTGCTCCCGAATCTAAGTTAACACCTTAACTTCATTTATAACTACACTGAGGAGCCTCCAACAAATCAAAGTAAAACATTACATTTTTCAACCAGAACATGTTTTACATGTTTATTGTATACAATCTACTTTAACTATCTAAAGCAGCCATTCTCAACCCTGGGGTCCCGACCCCAATGGGGGTCGCGAGATGATTTCTGGGGGTCGCCAAATAATTTTCGAAAAATATATCTATTATATTACAGAATTTCAGTCAGGGAGCTGTTCTAGTTGCTTTGTGCTTCATTACTTTTTCAAAATGCATTGTATCAACTAAATTTGTATGAATTGACCTGTGCGCGTGAGATCATGCTCCGTGACCCACGGCGGGAAAAAAGACAAAGAAAAACAAACCATTAACCTCGCGCTACATTTTGCAACAAGTTTGCTAGCTTTCTGATGCTGTAAAATGGAGCGATGGCTTAAGAGAAAAAGTGTTCCAGCTCGAGACTTGGGTCAGCAGCAGGGGTCTCAGAGTCAGTCACCAGACAGTCTGATAGCAGGACCACCCCCTGAGAAACGGAAGGCACTGGGGCCGACACTGCACTGACATGCATGAGAAACAAATACAGATCACGACTCCTCAGAGTTGAGAGTGATCTTCGCCTGGCCGTGTCTAACATAAAGCCAAGAATGCAACTGCTTTGTTCAAACAAGCAGGCCCAGCCATCCCATTAACTCGTAGTTAAAGCTGTATGCGAAAAAAGAAAAAAAAAGACGTGAACCAGAGTTAGGCTCGTTCTTTTTCACATTCAGAAACATAAATGTTCAAAATGAAACGTGGGCTGTTTTTTCCCCACTGTGTTTCGTTAAGGTTTTAATGAATATGTGTTGATTGTTGTTTTTTTTAAAGAAAAATAAGTTTGCGTTATTGTTAACATGTTAACTGCAACTATTGTAGGTCTGTTGATCACATTAAGAGTTATTGTGATGCTGCTATATGTTTTTCCAGAAATACAAAAGCTAAACCCCCCCCCCCCAAAAAAAATTGTAAATCAGACACGAATAGGCTGTACTGATGGGGCGTGTAAGTTACAGAAAGGACACGCCTTTAGAATATTAGAAGTTATGAATTTAGACAGAATGTCATGAAAAACAAGTATCTAATGAGATTTAATGTGGATGTTATTCATCATATTCAGAAATGTCCCTTAATATCTTGAGCGAAAGCTCATCCACGGAGGCAAAATGGCTACTTTTCTCTCTCACACACTTGTCGACTATCACTTCACTTAACTGCGTTTCCTCAATCTTTCGATTTCTCTACTGGCATTAAAGTTAAATTGGAGCCATAGTTTTATTTACAACTAATTAAGGGAGTGCAATAAGAACTCAAAGTATATTTTTCAGTTGGTTTTTCAGTATACCTGCACCGTTTTTCTGTTTCAGCACCGCGGACAGCGCTCATTATCCATTCTCACCGGCAATGCGTGCGTGATTGGGAGTGCATGTTAAATTGGGGGTCGCGGACACCAGTGCATGTTAAATTGGGGGTCGCGACTCAAAAAGGTTGAGAACCGCTGATCTAAAGGAGCAAAAAGAGACAGTAGATGGAATCAGCCAGCGGTGTCCTCATACATGCGGGATACATTTGCAGTCTGGATGCTGAGGGGTGAACTCCTCCTGCTCTGGATGCAGCTAGGAGGGACTCACAGCAGCATCCACTGCTTGTTGAGTAGAGTAAGAATGATACATGCTTTCACATCAGTGTCCTAAAGTCTCCATTGACACAACAAAAAAAGTCTCTTGATATGTCGCTAGTTGCTTTTTTGAAAAGGAGTCACTAGAGGGGTCTGAAAACTCACTAAATATAGAGGCAAAGTCGCTAAGTTGGCAACACTGTACACCGTACCATGTAGCAGGTATTCAAATCAATTTAAAACTTGTAGAAGAATACATTCTTTTTTTTCTGTATACGTTTATTTAAAGAGAGAGAATAAATCATACTCCTAACTCTACGCTGCAAAGCCATTTGAGCCCTGATGTAGATTATCTCCAGTGTGTGGATACACATTTAATCACGTCATATCAAATCAGTATCTGTTATATAAGTACATATTCATCATGTATATCACAGCATCCTCTGCACTCTTCACTGTCACACTCCTGTCTCTCACAGGTTTGTATGCAGTGTCTGAGTTCAGCCCTGTATTTATTGGTTTAATGTTGTCACATGTAGGCCGGCACATGTTAGTGTTTTTAATGTTTAAGGTTGAACAAAGAGAGCAAAGTGTATCTCTTGTTCGTGCACACACACACACACACACACACACACACACGCTGGGCGGTAAAGCTGATTCTCAGGAGAAATCAAACTGCACACGTTTTCTGTTGTCAAAGTGAGAGGACGACGCCATCTGGTGGACAGTAAAAGAAGTGTTTGAGAAAAGAACACCAGGTTAAAAACAAGAAACTCCTTTATTATTATTCTCTTAAATGATGCTGTTTCATAGAAATTCATTTATAACAGTATATTAGGTTGCAAATAATAGAACACAAAAACGAAAACTTAAAAACACAAAAATGCCACTGTAAAGAGTTTGACCCACAAAAACACACAACCGTCCATGCTTCAGTAAAAACCACAACCCAGAGTGAAGAAGGAAATCTAAACTGAACCTGGATCTTTAAACACAACACATGTCACTGTATGAATAAAACACACAAATATATCATATCTATTAAAATGCACTTAAACTGACTGCAAAGAACAACATCCTGCCCTGTGTTTCTCTGTTAACACTCCATGTATGTTCATAAGAAAGGTTCCTGTTCATCAGAGAGCTGCACTGAACGTGCTCAGATCTCTAATGGGTTTGGCAGTTTGCACACAAAGCGTCATGTTGAACAGCATGATGAGCACAGAGCATGCTGTGTAATCAGAGGCGTGCTGCTGGAAGGAAAGGCACTCAGCAGGCCTGCACACATCCTCCAACCAGGTGATTACACCTGTTAACCTGTGTGGGCGGAGCTCCACTCCCCAGCTCCACCTTCTGTTACATCTTCAAGGCTCCAGACTAACCTTCCTCATCACCATCCTGAATTAAAACTGGATAAAAAACATCCTCAAAATGTTGTTGCACTTCATCGTTAGCGTCATCTACAGGCGTTATTAAAACAGAGTCAATCATACATTCATCTTCCTCTCTTCATTTAAACAGCTCAATGAAGCTCTGCTTTATCTCTGATGTTAGGTCTGTGTAACACACTGGGTTTAGCAGTGCTCTGTGTTTGTGTGATATCGGGTGACCTGCTTTGACCTGGACCGTCTCAAGCTTTGTATCCCAAGTCCCAACTAATAACTATAAAACACTAATATGTCCAAGTTTGACCAACCCCCATCCTGGTTTCAACCAACTGAAAAACCAAAACAATAGGTGTTTTTCAACCGGAGGAACTCTACCCCTCAACTACGTGCGTTTCGACCGGTGGACCCAGGGTCTGAATTTGGTTCAGGGGTAGTTAATCTCTGTGTGTGTGTGTGTGTGTGTGTGTGTGTGTGTGTGTGTGTGTGTGTGTATGCAGTGTGTGTGGTGTGTGTGTATTGATGAGAGGTTGTGTTGCAGGAGAATGTGAAACCTGATCTGATAGCAGAGGACGCTCGGAGCATCCTGTCCTCTCTCTGTATCAGCTGAGTTTGTTACCGTCTCTTTAAGAACTCACTCAGGACATTTTTATCGACTCTGTTTCCTGATTCATCCAGAAACAAGAAGAAAAGGGACAAAAATTCAAGCTGCAACCCAAGGTTCATGTTTGGGACCATGTGTTGTAGAGTGTGAGCATCAGGCTGAGGCTGTTTAAACTCCTTGAATAGAGTATCTCTGTAGGTTCTCCTCCATAGTCATGTCTGGATGCTGTCCTCTTGTCTGATGTGCTGTTGCTTTAAGGTGATGAATGATGAGGTCAACCTGTGCAGGACTCAACCAGGATCTGAGTCTGTTTGTTGTACACAAAAGGCGTTTTTCGACCGCAGAAACTTTACCCCTGAACTACGTGCGTTTCAACCGGTGGTCCCAGGGTCTAAATTTAGTTCAGAGGTTAATAATCTCCTCCCTAAAAAGCCCCTGCTAGGGGGGTAGTACTTTTCAAAGGTCCCGGGACTTTCGGGGGGCAGAGCCTGCAATGCTAGAGTATTCGCAGTGTTTTTATTTGGCCCACCATCCACAATGACATCACACACATCTGTGATTCACTTGATTTCTCTTTCTTTCATTAGTTTTTATTTGTTCTATCTTTTTTGTATGTGTGTGTACTTTTCAAAAGAAGAAGCTGTGATTCTCTTGATTTAGCAGCTTGTAACAGTAGTCTTCTCTCAGCCCACCGTGAATGCGTCTCTCCTCCCGGTGTTATGGTTTTAAAAGTGACCCTGTAAACTGGAGACCTTCAGCTGAACGTGTCAGTGTTTGTGGAGTTTACACAGCTGTTGAAACACAGAGGGAGTTCCTGGGAATGCAAACTAGTTTAGTTTTTATTAAGATTTCAAAATATCCTCATCAGATATTTAATGATCGTCTAAAGACGTTTATGAGGGATGCATCCGGCTGAAAGTCTCCAGTTAACAGGGTCGCTGTTTAAACCAAAACACCAGCCGATCTCTGCGATCACGGCTTTTTGAGTTCAAAAGGATTTTAAAGCCGTGTTGAAACGTCTTTGCTACTCGCGCTTATCTCCTCTCACGTCCGTCTGCTTCTATGGTGTCATGTGTGATGAATGGCATTCCTCTTTGTGTTACTGCCCTCTACTGGTCTGGTGGTGTAGTGCATTTACTTTTTTTTCTCTATATGTCACTGGCCTGATTTGCACAATTTACCCGGGACTTCAGCCCGCGGTCGAAACGCAGACAACAATGGGGGCACAGGAACCTTTTAGTTCAGGGGAAAGTAGTTCTGGGGGCTAAAAGACCCCGGAATTCTTGGTGCAAATGCACCTTGTATGTCAATCAACATCGTGCAGAGAGAGTTGCTGCTTTAGCCAACAGAAAAACGTCCCTCATGCACTGCAGGTCAAACTTGGAGGGTGGCTCATGCCAAGCTAGCCCATCTTATCATACTAACAGAACCTGCTGACATTACGTCAGGTAGGCTAGCTGTCATGCCAAAAAGGAAGTCAGTGTTTCCAAAGCGGTCCACGAGAGTTACAGCTCACTTCGACAGGATATCAGGCAACTAATATCCTGCGCTTTGCAGACACTGCAAACATCCATTTTCAGTTACAAAGCCAGATCCAAACAAACACAAGTGTTGGGTACAGGCTGGGTGTAAAGCTGCACACATACCTGTGGGTTTGTAGTAAATGTAAAGCGCCAACATTAGGAGGATTAGTAATATGGTCTCAATGCTAATGATATTAGCGTCTTAAATGGTGCTAAACTGCACCTGGCACTTACCCCAGCCAAACTATTTTTTACCTGCTAATTTTAGATTCGAACATTCAAGTTAAAAAATGAAATAAAAAATGACCAACAATTAAACAACTGAGGGTGACATGACTGGAAACATAAAGAGAAGTCAGGTCAGGGCGTATTGAACTCTCTGTGACCTCTGACCTCTGGGAGACTCAGGTCATTTTCTGACTTATAGTTTACTTTCATACAGTCACTAGTCTCTGAGCCCAGGGTATGTCCAGGTAAGTTCTTTAGTAGGACTATAAACATTTCCTCTCAGTTAGCCTGGAGCCCTGACCTTCATCCATGTCAGACAAACACTGTTACTACTGTAATACAGCCGGTTACACCTGATGAAGTGTGTTTGAAGCTACTTTATGCTGTATTGTTCACATGTTGGTGGGGGCACAGTACGTCTTCATCACTGATCCATCCAGCAGTGTGTGTCTTCAGCTGAGAGCTTCATCAGCTCCAGAGAGTTTCCTCCATGAATCAAATCCAGCAGGTGGCAAGGCAGAGCCTGAGATGAAGAATGTGGATCAGGGTCCTCTTTACAGAGATTCAGTCCAGGACTCTGTTAAATTCTGAGGGTTGAAGCAGGGACTCTTCAGAACACCCTGCTCAGGTAGAGGTAAGTCTAAAACACCTGTGGGCAGAGGTCCAGCGGTTTAAAGACATGGTTGGTGGTCTTTAAAGGAGCTACATGGGACATTTATGCTCGCCTCTGATTCAGTTCTGAGACGTTGATGTAGTTTCTGTAAACAACTGAGACCACAGCTGAGAAGACGGAGAGTCTAGTCTGGTGAATAACATTTCATTAACAGGCTTCGATGGATCAGTGCTGTAGTGGTAAATGACATCAAAAGATCTCCATTTAGTTGATTTCTTCAGAGAGTCTTGTGTTAACCCGGGGCTGTGATCTGGATTTCAAAAACCTGGAGGTCAGGACTGTTTGTGTCTGGTTTGGGTCAAGTTATGTGAGCAGAATGATGAGGTCTGATCCGTTAAAGTGTTTCAAAAGAAATATATGTCTGTTTCCAAACAAAGAAGCTCAAAAGATTCCCAACTCTCTTAGTTGAAACCTAGCAGGCTAACATTTAGCTACGTAGCTAACTGCAGACCTGCCTGAAGGTATTTTGTCCGTCCTCTGAGCTCCTGCTGTGGGCCTTTTTTGTGCGGCGGTGGGCCCCTGGAGCCTGGATGAAAAGACTTCGAATTTGGGTCGAAACAAAATAAAATAAAAATAATAATAATATATATATGTATATATTCCCCCAGGCCCTATCCTGGAGGTACTTTGACCGCTCTCAGGGCTTAATTTTCGGCCGTCTGCGTGTGGCGGTGGGCCCCTGGAGCCTGGATTAAAACATTTTTTTTGTTTTTTTTCTGCTGGGCCAAAGCCCGGAGGTATATTGACCCCAGTCTGAGTTGTGGTTTGTCAACCTAGCAAGAGTCAAAGAGGTGGAGTTGAGGCGGGCCTTAAGTCTTGCTAACAGCTACAGTGTTCCTGCATGTCCGCTTCGTGTTGGTGTCTTGTCTCACCCTGTCGGGATTCTTTTTCCCATAACAACCTGCTAACCATGCATTATCCCTTACCTAAGTATCGGTTAAGTGCCGAAAGTGTCTTTAATGTAAGAGGAGATTTTGGTGAAGTTTTAGTTTGTATTTCTCAGGTTGAGGTTATTTCCATAATTTGATTTAAATTGACAACAAAGAAATATCAAACTGTGTTCTGTGTATCAGTTTATAGAGTAGTGTTTTGAGTTGTGCTCTCCCTTTAAGATTACTAAGTGTTACAGGCAGAGTGATGTTGTTTCCCACAGTGCAGTGAATGCATCACAGTTATTCAGTGTTCAGTTGTCCTACGGTCACGGTGGACATTAAACGTGTTCACATCAGAAGTTGTCTCTGTGCTCTTCCTTTACCCACATCCTGAAAGTAGATTTAATGAAGTGTATGAAGTTAATAGTTAACACAGAGTTGACTCAGTGTCAGACTAACGACTCTGCTTTGAGCTGCTAGGTTTTCAGTTTTCTTCAGTGTCACTGTCGCTCGTCTCAGCTGTGTTTACATTCTGCTCCAAATGTCTTTAAGCCCCGCCTACCTCTCACCCTGTGACATGATTGGCTGTTCAATGCCTCTTCTTCTTCTGTCAAATGTTGGGCGGCAACTAGCCTTTAAGGCTCATTAGCACCCCCTCCATTTCATGTGGCCGGGGGGTGTAATTACATGTTTATTTATATTGATTTTTTATTGAAAATGTTTTCTATTTATATGGAGAAAAATTATATCGCGAGAATTATCGTTTTCAAATTATCGCCCAGCCCTACCTTAGCGTATAACATCGACAAATAATCAGATTAGTCAAGTGGACTGTTACACACTGATGGAACATCCAGCTGAGGGGGTGAATATGGTTCCCTGTGTGAGTTACAGATCACTTCTCTCAGCTTTGGTCTCAGGTTGTTTACAGCACCTACATCATCGTCTCACCTTGAACCTGACCATGACCTGCTGACGTTTGAACAGGCTGTTCCTCTAGCAGTACTCCTCCCCCTGCTGGTCGGGCAGGTCATTCAGGTCTAAGAAGATGGAGGTGTTGGAGAGTTTTCGGCCATTGGAGGAGAGGTCGAGCAGCTCCTCGGCGGTGCTCGGCACGGAGCTGATGTACATGTCCCACACCTGCTCAGGTGAGTCCAGCTCCAGGAGCTTCTGCTTGATCTTCAGGTTCTTCTCGATGTTCCTGCGCTTGTGCTTGAACTCCAGGATGGTTTTAGTGTAGCGGTTGATGGTGGTGACCGAGGACGCCATGCAGGCTGTGAAGGAGCTCCACGCCAGGCTGCAGGACACAAAACACACAGTTTAAAGGTGACATATCATGCAAAATTGACTTTTTAATGGTTCTTTACCTGAAATATATTTCCCTGGCATGTCTACAAACCCCCCGAGAATGAAAAGAATCCATTCTGCCCCTGTTCTGATTTCTCCACCTTTCTGTAAATGTGTGTGAAACGAGCCGTTTCAGACTTCAGTGTTTTTGTTACGTAACAACAATATCCGGTCTGTAACGGAGTCAGAGCTCGGAGCTTGTTCAGCCCATAGACTGTATAAAATAATACTGAATCCCTCCTCTGTTTTTCATTACCTGCACAAATGTGTGCTAACAAGGAGCTTAGGAGGGAGGCATGCTAGTTGTAGGCTGTCTTAATAAACACAAAGGTCGGTTTTACTCCCCACGTCTGCAGATTTGAAGATCTAGTGGATAATTTTTATTTGTCATGGATAAGTGCTAGCGCTAATTAGCATAGCCACATAGCTACATGTTCATAGCTGTAGCTGTAGCTGTAGCTGTGTACCATGACACACGTCGACATACTGACAAATGAAACAACAAGAAACACTAAATCTGTGACCAATCCTTCAGAAAAGGTCCCGCTGCCTTTCTGGCAGAGGTCGGTTTTACTCCCCACGTCTGCAGATTTGAAGATCTAGTGGATGATTTTTATTTATCATGGATAAGTGCTAGCGCTAGTTAGCATAGCCACATAGCTACATGTTCATAGCTGTGTACCAAGACACACGTCGACATACTGATAAATAAAACAACAAGAAACACTAAATCTGTGACCAATCCTTTAGAAAGGTCCTGCTACAGGCACCTCTCCGTCAGGATCAGATTCTGGATCAGATTCAGAGGGTTGAAGTAACGCGATCTCTGAGCAGCCGTGTATATTCAGCCAACATGTAAACATTAGATCAACGTGCTGGAGAGCCGAGGCACATCCACTTCCTGAGGGGGCGTGGTCAGAGAGAAAACAGAGTGTTCTGAGGAGGACTGAAGAAGAGGGCTTTCAGGCAGACCAAAATCTGATTTCAAAGTGTTTTTTTGAGCATAAACTTTAAAGACATGTTTTGGGGACCTCTTAGACCAATATATATTGATGAAAAAAGCGTGATATGTCCCCTTTAAATGACAACTTCGATAAATCAGCTCTTAATGCTAACAACAGTTAAAATCAGAGCTAGAAAATATCAACAAACTGAGTCCTGAACGAGAGACTGAGCAGAAAAAACACAAGAAAATGATTTCATGAAGAGTTGTCTCTTTAACTCACGACTAACCTGACAGAATAATTACAACAGTCTGCTGTCCAGAACACTGAGGTAACGATCCAGTGACAGAGAAACACAGCTTGTTTTGATCAGCCATCATAAGACACAAATGATAATAACTATATGCTGTTGATGACAACCATTCATTTGTCACAGGTCCTGCTCAGACTCAAGTGAGAATCCATCTTGGTGTTTGGTCACATCAAATAGTTTGTTTCCTTTTTAACAGATCAATGCCCTGAACGGCTCTTTGTTCCTGCCTACATGACTTTAGGAGTAATGTAAGACTAATAAACTGAAATCATGCTGATTCCACTGTTTCTTTGCACTTTCATTTTTAGTCAATGTGAACTTAAACCTACAAAAAAATACTTTTTTTGTACTTTCATATTTTTTTTATTTTCATATTTTTTATATTTTCATATTTTTTATATTTTTTTATTTTTGTAGTTTTTAATTTTTTTGTAGTATTGTAGGTTTTAAGTTTTTGTAGTTTTTAGATCTAGTTGTTTTGTGATTGTTTTGAAGTTTTGTTTTAAGTCAGTGTTAACTTAAACCTATAAAAACATTTTTTTTGTATTTTTGCATTTTTTTTATTTTTGTATTTTTTAGATTTTTTGTAGTTTTAAGATTGTTGCAGTTTTGTGATTTTTTTCAATTTTCAATTTTAGTTACAGTTAACTCAAACCTATAAAAACAATTGATTGTATTTTTGTATATATTAATTTTTTTGTAGTTTGTGATTTTTTTGTTGTTTTAATTTTATAGATTTTTGGTAATTTTGTTTTTGCATATCTGTAGTTTTTTTTTGTAGTTTTTGGATTATTATATAGTTATGTATTTTGTTGTTGTTTTGTAGTTGGTGTTTGCAGTTTTGTATTTTTTTAAGTTTTGTAGTTTTAAGGTATTTTTATTTTGCTTTTGTAGTTTTTATTGGATCATTGCTTGTCTTTCTTCTGTTGTGTACGTGTGTCTTCCTTGTGTTTTTTATTTTAAAATCTACACTTGGGACCTCCTTCAGTCTTTCCCCCAATGTGACACCCATGTCCCATTTGTTAACATGGAGGAGGCGGGCTTTATGACCTATACTGCAACCAGTCAGCAGGGGGAACTCTAAAAGATTCAGCTTCAGTCTATGAACACTTGTTGTTGTGATTAAAAAATGTGATTAAAACATGTCAGATCTTTTTTTACATGTTAGCTTTTAAGTACTTTAATTATTTTGATTTGCAAACTTCCTTTAAGTTTTATCTTTGTCTGACTTTGATCAGACTATCAAGAATCCATGGACTCTCCAGTCAAGTTGCTAACCATAGACCTTTCTGGAGTCCCTGAGCTCCCTTGTCTCGTAGGTTCCTCTGGATCTCTGCTGCTGTGGATGTGTCAGACTCCAGCTGCTACAACTACTACTATCCGTCTCTCCACTATCATCTCTCTCTCTCTTCATCTCCCTCTATCCCTCTCTCCAACACGGTCTCAGCAGATGTGTGTCTAACATGAGTCTGGTCCTGCTGGAGGTTTCTGCCTGTTAAAGGAAGTTTGTCCTTGCCACTGTAACTTGCTAAATGCTGCAAAGTGCTCTGCTCATGGTGGATTAAGATGAGGTCAGACTGAGTCCTGTCTGGAAGATGGGACTGGATTTTATCCGGTCTTGATGTTGAGTCTCTGTTAATAATAGAACATAGAGTACGGTCTAGACCTGCTCTGTTTGGAAAGAGTCTGATGAGAACATTTGCTGAGATTTGGCACTTTATAAATAAAGATTGATTGATTGATTGATTGATTGATTGATTGATTAATCGATTGATTGATTGATTGATTGAATAATTGAGCGATTAATTGATTGATTGATTGATTGATTAATTGATTGATTGATTGATTGATTGATTGATTGATTAATTGATTGATTGATTGATTGATTGATTGATTGATTGATTGACTGATTGATTGATTGATTAATTGACTGATTGATTGATTGAGTGATTGAATGATCCAACAAATATCAACAAATAAAGATAGTCTAAGAAAGGGCGTTAACATGTGAAGTTGAATTTAGGAGAGAAGTTTTCTTTGATACAAAGCTCAAATATAAAGGAAAAGGATGAATAGAAAACACTCATCGCCCACAGTGTGTAGATTCACCCATCTGAAGATCACAGTGTACTGTACTGTACTGTACTCACATGTAGGACCAGCTGTAGTCCCAGGTCTGAGGCTTCCAGTCCTCTGGACCCAGACTGACAGTCAGCTGGAAGGCTGTGGTGAACATCATGTGGGCCACCATACCCAGCAGACCTGAAACACACAAACACACACACAGAATATCACACCCTCCTCTGAGACTCACAGTGCTGCAGTTCTCTATAGTCACCACATGGTGGCAGTGTTGCATTTTGTTACACTGAGCTCAAACAGCCCTGAGTCCTCTGAGGGTCCGGATACACATGAATGAAATGATCCTCAGGATTGAATCTGTCGTGTGTGGAGATGAATCTTCTGTTTTATGATCAGTCAGGTGTTCAAACAGGTTTTCTCTTCAGTGTGACCATCAAAGTAAGAAATACTCGGCTGTCTCACTTTCATACGTAGAGGTAAATATTTGTCTTTGACTCGTGTGAGCAAATCTACTTTTAAAAACAGGGCTTCATATGTTCAGACCAGAGGTTGTCTCTTGGGTGGGTTGCATATTAAAGCAGCTCTCAGGATTGTTGTTCCAAACACACCTGACAGGTGCTCAGATACGTTGTTCTCTTTAATGCAACCATTAAAAACAACAACAACACTAGATCCAGTTCTTATAGTTTACAGTGATGAAGTCAACTATAAGAACATCAACCCATTAACTATTCTTCAGCTACACTTTATATTTTTATTTTACTTGCCATGAATGTAACTGTTCTTTAAGGGCTGTCAACGTCAACATGCTGATCGACCTTTTTTAAATAATGTATTATTTTGTCCCTGCCTTCTAGTCTTTACTGTCCCGCCGGACACAGAATCACAACTGATCTCGTCTTAACTGAACCTTTAATCATTCCATTCATCTCAGAACTTCTTACCAAGCATTAAAGCTGGGGTTGGTAATCAGATTTAGATCCACTTTTTGTTATACTGGTTAAAATGATCTTTATGTCCTGATGGTAATCAATACATAATGTGTTCTTAAAAAAGAGGTAAAAAAAAGCTGCTATCTACAGCCGGAGTAAACCTGGGAAAACACCAACCAATCACTGTTTTTTGGGTGCCAAAATTTTAAACCATTCAAATCCCGTCCTGCTGTTCTGCCCGCCTCCTGCGCGTACATTTCCCCAGCGTTCACTCCTTGTCCCCGTCTCCAGCCTCTGCTTCCCCTGACTCTACTGACTGCCCCTCTCGCTCGTCCTCGGGCCTGTCTCCTCTGACCCGATGAGGTGCTTTACTCAGGACTGTAGTCTGGATCAGAGTCTAAAAAGCTCTCACCACGGGGGCTCTGACAAGCAGAAGAATGAATGACATTTAGTAAGTCCTACAGAAATGTAGATGTACTGTAGCGTCCGTCCGGACGCTGTAGTGATGACGAGCTGATTCGTGAACATGTTGAGTTTTAATAACCGGTCACTGTCGGCCGTGATCACGCCAACCAACAAAACAACAATCAATGTTTGAATGAATGAAGAACTTCTCCTCTTGTCTCTCCTCTCTCCAGCTCACACACTCTACACCTCTCCTGATGCCTTCACTGACTGTCAACACTGTAGGAATTAAGAGCATCTACACTGAACACGTTTAACAAACAGTAGAGCTGTTACAGTGTTATATATGTGTTATAACTTTTCTCCTGATATCGTGTCACCATGACAACTGGATAATGCTAGCATGACAGTTGTGAGTACTAACAGCAGCCATGTTTGTTTGTGTTTTTAACTTTCACTATGAGAATGACTGGTTTTGAATCAGTCACCATCACATGGTCGCAAGTCAGTGGCGCTCTTGCATGTGAGCGGGGGGGGGCGTCGTTTTGGAGGAGCTCTGGGGGGGGGGGGGGGGGGGGGGGGGGGGTTAGACGGAGTCATGAGGAAATGCTACATTCAAATTCATGCTAGTTTTCCGAGCCTACCAACCCCAGCATTAAGACTCACACATTGAGTCTTCCCTGTGTCGAGTTGCAGCCTGAAGCTGGCTCAGACCTCTTGACACCTGACGAGGGTGCCCGTATGCCTGACAAAATCTGATTGTAAAATGTGACATTAAATTGAAAAATATATAATTAAAAAATATATATATATATATATATCAGCGAGCAACCACATCACATAAGCTGACAGAGCGATATTCAGAGTGAGAATCTCACTTCATGTCTGTGATTTCAGGCGAGGGGACAGCAAAGACTGACTCATCAGTTTTCTCTTTGTTTCAACAACACTCAGAGTTAACAGAGACATGGGGCGAGTTTGTTTCTCACGCACTCCTGCATCTTTCTTCATGTGTAACAGTGTTCTCCTTTAAAATAATAAACCCTGGATCTGACAGAATAAACTCTCTGAAGCTGAGTCATGGTTTCAGACACACTGGTGCAGCACAGCAGCTTTTAATTCATAATTCATCTTAAAGATCATAAAGTACATTTCACTACATTCATCTGATCACAAATCAACACACCGACAAGAGCTGCCTTACATTGTTAACATGAACTTTAAACTGTTTGAAATGCCAAGTGACGGTGTTTCAAACTCGGTTCAAAAAAGCGAACCCTTTGACAAACCTGGTTTTTATTTCTGTTTATTTTAAACATTTCAATCAATCAATCTTTATTTGTATAGTGCCAAATCACAACAAACGTTATCTCAAGACGCTTTTACAAACAGAGCAGGTCTAGACCACTCTATGTCAAATTATGAACAGAGACCCAACACCAAGACAGGATAAGACTCAGTCTGACCCCACCTTAATCCACCATGAGCATTACACCTCACAGTATTTAGCTAGTTACAGTGGAGAGGACAAACTTCCTTTAACAGGCAGAAACCTCGAGCAGAACCAGACTCATGTTAGACAGACATCTGCTGAGACCAACGCTTGAACCCTTTAGCACATCTCTGAATTGTTATCAGGGCTTTGCAATAAAACTAAAACAGAGAAACTTATAAAAACAACATAAACTATTAATTATGAGGTTGTAAATTTACAACACATAGGTGGCTGTAACCTTTACTGAACACCTGCTGTTAAAGTGAACACTTTGACCTAATGTCTGATAAAAACCAGGGTTTAACAATTGTATTACTTACCTTTTACTGTAATATTGATTTAAATGTTGCTTTAGTATTTTATTAATTTGAACTGTTATCTTATTCTATTTTTAGGTATTTACTCATTCATTTATTTATCTACTCTGTATTGATATTTTTAGCGTTAGGTTTATTTTCAACTCTTATCCTAACCCTTTTTAAAAACTATTTTAACTGTTTGTATTCTTAATTTTGATGCTTTAACTTATTTCATTACACATATTTTATTGTCGGTGTGCATTACTCTCTATTTTATTTTATATTATTTTAATTTTTATTATAATTATTTTATTATTATTATTATTATCTTCCCCAAATATATCTTGCCATTGTTTTATTCCTGCTTCTTTCTTGTTTTTCAGTCTCTGTAAAGCTCTTTGGGTTGCATTTGATTTGTAAGAAAGGTGCTCTATAAATAAAGATTGATTGATTGATTGAAAATCAGTGACATCAAGTCTAATGTTTGAGACTGTATATCTGACATGTTAAACTTTTTTCAGTCCAATGACTGGAGCATAAACAGTAACATGAAGATATCTGAAATCCTCCTCAGATTAACAACCAAGGGAATCAGGTAGGGGTGTAATGATTCATCTACTACACCGACGTATAGATTTATATTCCTATGATCCGACTACATTGATCTGTACTCAGCAAGTTGGCCTTCCAGACAACATATATGGATCTGACATCGTTTTAAAGGTAATAAATCGATTGTATCCATACTAGGAAATAACACATTGGATTTAAGCACGGCAGACTTTATATGGATGTGTTGTTTTTACACTTTTAATGATAAAGACATTAAACGTTACTCAATTCAGGCTGCCTCAATGATCAAGTCACCATTGCGGTCCACCTTTGGCTTTTGCAAAGACGGAGATGTTCTAAAGAAGTTGCTCGCTGTTTGTAGGATATGTAAAGGTCAAGTAAAGTTACCACGGCAACACCACAAATCTATCCAACCACCTACTAAGGCGCCATGGGATTTCACACAACGTCGACCGTCCAGGCACCTCTTGCAGCGTTCATCAAGGTAACATCAGCTCTGCAGAAGCCTCAGGCCTCTCCAGCATGTTTAGTCAGAGACGAGGACAAAACTCGGCTCGGGCCAAAAACATCACGGCACCAATTGCTAAGTTTATCTGCAAAGACATGCGACCCTACAGTGTGGTTGAAAATCCAGGGTTCTGTGAAATGATTCCAACTTTGGAGCCACGTTACCAGATACTGAATACTTGTTTATTTATATCCATAATTGATGTATCTCTGATTCCCTTACAAGAAACAACAGGAATCTAGGACTGTCCAGTATCAAGGGATTTATTTCAGTCACACTGGTTGAATTTTTGGCTAAGAAGTTACTGAATGGATTTCAAGTCACTGAATCGTTTCAGATCATATCGTTCTAAATGAACCAACATTGTCCTTTAATTGTATTGGCAACCACGAATCATGATATGAATCGAATCATTGTTAAAAAGAATCGTTACACCCCTAGAATCAGGATTTCATTATGCTTGATTGTGTTCCTCCTGCTTTTGCTCTCCATATGGACAGTTTCTACCGCAGACACCAAAGCCTGCTGACACCTGATTGGTTTATACTACTGCAACAAACAGGAACCAGGACACAGACTGAAATCCTGAGTCTACACAGTACTGTAGAATCTTGAACCTGGATGAACTCAGTGTTTTGTACCAAGTTTAGGATTATATTTTCTTTCTGCATGTGTAAAAAAATACACCCCTCACAGACTGCTGACGTCTCCCAGTGTTTGTCTTTAACACACACTCTTTGTTCACCCCGTCGGCTCAGAGCTGAAACTGGAGCTGTCTGCATTTCTTCTTTCACTCATCCAATCAGAGCTGCTCTTTGTCTTTTCTCAAGAACACTCCTCCTCCTCCTCTTCTCTGCCTCTTTCCTAACTCTCTCCTTTCCTCTCCATTTAAGTAAACCTTTCTTTCTGTGTTTTTTTTACAGTTATTTCTTAGATACAGTCAGCTGAAGCATCCTCTTTTCTCAATGGTTACAAATCAGAGAAGGAATAAAAACCAGCGCGTGTAGCCGACCAATCCGATTACCACATAAGCCCACGAAATCCTCTGAATGAACATGAGCCGGGCAGATCCAAACACCTAACTCCATCTCATCCCATCAGAGCTCATGTTTATTCCTGAGGATATCCCACAGGAACATTTTCATAATGATATGCAGATCAGAGGCGGCTTTGTGTCACACAGGAGGAACAAATCTGGGACCTGGAACGTTCTGTCATGTGGAAATGAAGCTGGCTGTTCTGATCACACAAGGTCACATTAGATTATAGAAGAGAGACGAGTCGATTCAGGTGGTTTATGTCAGAGCCAAATGCTTCACAAGGACACACGGCTCCACAGACGCTCGGCCACACTTCAGCTCACACTGCAGTCCCTGAAACAGCCAGCAGAGGGCAGCGGGCTGAACCACAGGAGTGTTCAGATTGAAGTTTGATTCATCTGTACATTAAATAAAATCACTCCTCATCTGTCGTCCGTTCATTTTCTCATTTCTTAATGTCATATCGTGCAGCAGCCTCAGAGTGCTCCCTCTCAGGCTCTGTGAGATCCGGCCAGGTGTGTCACTTTGGTTCATGTCCATCATAAAGATAAAGATCTCCAATAATAAGAACTCATTCAGAAATGTTTATTTTTCTTTTGGTTAGAAACCAAACACATCTTTTTTATCTTCAGTTTTAATGATCCTGTGTTGTGCACAAACCTCAGTTTGATGATGCATGTTTTGTATTTTTATTTTACGACTCCTTTACTTCTTCATTCATCCCGCTCACTTTGAACCCTGTAGGATTGTTTCAGTGGTTTAGTTTGGATTTCTGCAGCTCTGTCTGATCTTCTTTTGTTGTATCTTGAATCAAAGCTTCACTCAACACTTTAACGTTGATCTAATGAGGCGTTCACACCAAACACAAATAAAATCCTTTGCTTAACTAATTACATGTAAAGTCAATGTAAAGAAACGAATGGACGCAAATTCTGGTCTGGTGGAGCAAATGATGTGAAATGATTAGCATGGATGACATATGGACCGGCGGAGGTTCATTCATTCAGAAGTGTCCAATATGCATGTATATCAATATCAACAGGGGTACCTCAAGGGTCAGTGCTTGGTCCCCTCCTGTTCTCAATATACACCACATCACTTGGTGCAGTGATCCGCTCCCATGGCTTTTCCTATCACTGCTATGCAGATGATACACAGTTTTTCCTGTCTTTCCCACCTGACGACACAACTGTCTCAGCTCGGATCTCATCCTGCCTTGCTGACATTTCTAAATGGATGAGGGAACGTCACCTACAGCTCAACCTGTCCAAGACTGAGCTTATTATCATTCCAGCCAGTCCCACTATGGACCCACAGATCAATATCCAGTTTGGATCTCAAAACCTCATGCCCACTAAGTCTGCCCGAAATCTGGGTGTCATGATCGATGACCAGCTAACCTTCAAGGTTCATGTTGCCTCGATTGCTCGGTCCTGCCGTTTCTCCCTCTATAACATCAAGAGGATCAGACCCTACCTGACAGAACACGCAACACAGCTCCTGGTTCAAGTTCTTGTAATGTCACGCATTGACTACTGCAACTCTCTACTGGCAGGCCTCCCTGCATGCACAGTTAAACCTCTGCAAATGATCCAGAACGCAGCAGCACGTCTGGTCTTCAACCAGCCTAAGACAGCTCATGTCACTCCCCGGCTCATCTCACTACACTGGCTTCCAGTTGCAGCTTGCATCAGATACAAAACTCTAATCATGACTTACAAAGCAGGAACCAAAACCGCTCCAGTTTACCTGGAACCCCTCATCCAGGTCTACTGCCCTTCTCGCCCGCTACGCTCAGCCTCTGAAAAGCGCCTAGTGCTTCCAGCACACAAGGCCTCAAAATCACTAGCTGGACTCTTCTCTTCTGTTGTCCCTAAATGGTGGAATGAATTGGTCAACTCCATTCGATCTGCAGAGTCCCTCTCTACTTTCAAAAGACAGCTAAAGACCCAGCTCTTTAGGAAGCACTATGCACTTAGCTAGACTGTTCTCCACTGTTGTCCCCAGTGGCAGATCATGTCTTCCAGCTACAGTTGACTCGCACTGTCCTGCTCTACTCTGGGACTCTGTGTTCAGCTCTTGAGTGACCCAGCACTTGGTACTTTGGTCATTATTGTGGTGATATTAATTGTTGATGATGATAATGGAAGGTCTTAAATGGTTTGGTTGCTTCATTGCAGATGTTCCTTATTTTACAAAAAAAATAAATTCCTTATTTACTTTTGTGCATTGCCTTTACACTGCTTGGCAGTACCTGCACCCAAATGGACTTGAAGCACTTTGTTACTCTTACTGATCTTGTTTCCTCTTGTCTAGATCTTTGCTTGTGTTGTTCTTGTTCTCGTATGTACGTCGCTTTGGATAAAAGCGTCTGCTAAATGACATTGTAACATTGTTGTAACATCTGTGTAGCAGGCTGTTTTCGAAACATACTACATACTACTGCGTTTGAATTTAGTCTGTAGTCTGACTGTTCTGTTGGATCTGGTCTGCAGGATGCTGGATCAGGCGTTGCTGGATTTCCGGTTTCAGAAAGCGGAAGTAAACAACGACTGAGCTGATAGATAATCTGCTTCTTTAGCATCACTTATGATTTAAAAAGTTAAGAAGTGGTTTATATGGAATTTAATAATTTTCACAGCACCTAAAACTGAGTTCCCCCGTCAAAAAAGAAGAAGCAAAATGTTAGAGCTGTGCATTGTGGGAAACAGTGCGCGAGGGAGACTGGTCCGGTGCATCAATCTGAAGGTTGGTGGTTTGATCCCAGCTCCGGCTGGAAGTGTCCTTGAGCAAGACAATGAACCCCAAACTGCTCCCTCTGTAGTTCAGCCGTGAGTGAATGTGTTCAAATGAGATTAGCTAATACTAATGGTCTCTTACATTAGCAGCCTCTACCATCAGTGAGTGAATGGGTATGAATGGTTGAATGCGACAAGTGGTGTGTAAAAGCACTTTGAGTGTTCAGAAAGACTAGAAAAGCGCTCTATCACTGCAAGTCCATTCACCATTTACCAATACTGAGAAATTTTCCCAGATCAGTAGACATCTGGGTAGTTTTGGCATACTGCAGATTTTGCTCTTGTTCACATACTACTTACTGAAATTAGAAAAAATCAGTACATACTGCTGGGATAGTAGGAGGTTTAAAAAACAGCCACAGTTCCTCCTCTGTGACCTCTGTGTGCCTGTGTGTTTTTGTTTCCCCCTCCCCTTCCTGCTCTGTCTCCTTCACTCTCTGCTCACCTGCACTGGATCTGCAATCAACATTCCTGCCAGCCCTCATCCAATCCCCACTGCCTACAAGAACCCTGCACTGACATCCAGTCCCTGCCGGATCATTGTGCCTACACGGTTTGTTTGTCTAATGGCCAAGTCCAGCTCTTATTAACAGAACTTTTTTGCATTGCTTTTTTGCCAGTTTTGTCCGTTCACCTTCAACCCACCTGTCACCTGCTTGTCCTGTCTCCAGGACCCATCTGCATCCAGCTCTGCCACCGTCCTCACTCACCTGCCTGTTCACCACCGTCTGGATCTCTCCCTCAGCAACCCAGGACCCCCACCAGCTATTCCTTCACCCTGCACTTTTGTAATAAAACTTGAAACAAGAACTGTCTATAGTCTGCTCTTTGGGTTCAGCCGTAATTCGGGGTGGGAATCGAAAACCGGATCCGACTTAGAACCGGTTCCAATTGATCAATTCCATCGGAATTGTACACCTCAAATGTTATTGATTCTTCTTAACGATTCATTTCCCAGCACGACGTCACGTCACGTGTCATTACGTCACACACTCTAGGACACAGAACTCCTAGGTGTAAATACCTCAAATATGCTGAAGCCGTTGTCGATTCGGCCTCGAGGCTTGGGGTTCTTCTCGGAAGTGGAGAAGGGTTCCATGTGAACATGTTCTCGTCGGGGAGGCAAACCCCTGCCTACTTCTCCCCTTTCGGAGTCAGGACGCTTTCCCTCAGGCTCGAGGGTCCACATCCAGACTCACGCGACCGAAAATGAGGCACGGAGGGCCTGATCTACTAAGATCCCAAATAACGAGCGCTAATTTGCGTGTGCAAATAATAATTTTGCACGTGTTATTTCTGGGCGTGTTGCGGGTGATCTACTAAGACTGCGTGCGCAAATGATAACGAGTGCAAAAGTGATGCGGACCGCCCTTTAATGAGTATTTTGCGTGTGCTATCGGCTGTCACCATGGAGAGTTTGAGAGAGCAGAGTGGTCTTAAGTGATGAATGAAGTTTGAAGACATGGAGTTGGAGGTCTTTGTGGAGGAGGGAAATAAACACATCGGTGAACTCCAGCAAAGGTGAATGCTGTGAGAAAAAACAGAAGATCTGCCGATGAAATAAACGCATCTACTCTGCTCCAAAACTCAATCAGTGTTTTGATGGAGTTTAGAGAGCAATTTGATGAGGCCTGTCCCTGCTTTTATTTTTTACTCTTCCTGTCAACGTTGCACCTTCTGAGCGCTCATTCTCCAAGTTAAAACTAACTAAAAACCCCTTGAGGAGCACGGTGGGACAGAGTGGACATGTCATGTTATCTATTGAGAATGACAGATCAAAGAAAATGGACATACAGTGCATCGTGGACAAGTCGGCGGAGCTTAAGGCTCGTCCAAACAGTGGTGAGTAGGCCGAGTACTTCATATTGATTTTTGTTTGTATGTGAAGATGTGGGCCGCTGTGCCAATTTGACTAAACTGTATATCTGTTGATACAGTGACCTACTGTGCTCTCATTAGTTGAAAAAGTTAAAGTGGGTGTCAGAATGATGCGGTCGCTATCCGTGGTGCTGAACTGCTTTGAATTTGTGTTGTTTTATTATTATTATTTTGTTATCTTGGTTTGATTGACTAAAACATTTAGTAATGCTTGTAAGCCCCGCGTGTTGTGGGCATGTTGTAAAGCGATGTTATGATGAGCTTTACAGTGACCGCAGCCATGTGTGTGTAACGCTGTGCCAGTTTGCACCTGCCTTTCAAACGTGCTAAATATAGACGCAAAAACAGCGCCCGCTATCTGCTTCAGGTTTGATAAATCACATTGCGTGTGCTAATTGATTACATTTACATCTCCTCCCAGTATTTTGTGCGGTCTCATGATCTACATGTATTCTGCATATTCATGAAGGTAAACACGCTAAATGATTTGCGAGTGCTATTTTGCTCATTTGACAGACGCAATCCTCGGTGCTCCCGGTTAGTACGTCAGCTTTGCGCGCGCTATCAAGTTTGCACGTGTTTTTATACACGCAAACCTTTAGTAGATCGGGCCCCGAGAGTGGGTAAAACACCTCTGCGATGACCCCCGGAGGAAAAGTGTTTTTCCTCCAGGCCCTGGGGGTCACGTCCGGACTCACGTGTCCGAAAATGAAGCACTGAGAGCGGGTAAAATACCTGCGTGATGACCCTCAAAGGAAAAGCGTTTTTCCTCCCCAAATTCAAAGTCTTTTCCTCCAGGCTCGAGGGGCCCCGTCCGGACTCACGCGGCTGAGAATGAGGTCAACCTATTGTTCAGTATGTTCAAGTTGAATATGATCATGTTCAGTCTTGTGCAGACATCATTTAGGAAGAAATAAAATGGTTCCTTTTGGTGCAGAAGACTGTGTAGGACTACTTTTTTTCCCCTCAAAGAAATACTCAGGAATCATTAGGAGAACTGATAAGGAATTGGATTGATAAGCAGAATAGACAATGGCATTGACATTGATAAAATCTTATCAATTCCCACCCCTAGCCATAATACGTGACAATCTGGAATTTATGGGACACTTTGATTCTATCTCCGTGCAGCTTCCCTGAACTCTGTGACTCTACCTGTTTTTCTAGGATCAGGAATAAACAGGAGCTCACTGTGAGGACAGAGAGTGAGGACAGAGAGTGAGGACAGAGAGTGAGGACAGAGAGTGAGGACAGAGAGTGAGGACAGAGAGTGAGGACAGAGAGTGAGGACAGAGAGTGAGGACAGAGAGTGAGGACAGAGAGTGAGGACAGAGAGTGAGGAGGATTATCTGCTGGGTTGTGAAGAACTTTGTCTGACACATGGTTCCAGCTATTGGTTTTACCTGGAAGTTAGCTCTGCCCCCTTTAACATAACCAGCACTCGTGTACGCGTGATTGAGGGAGTAAACACAAAACATTCTCACGTTTGTATTCGTGCAATTGCGCGATGGTTCGTGTCTGATGTGTGTCATGAGTTACTTCTGTTTTGCATTTTCTTTGCAATATCCTGTCTTTGATTCCTGGTTTTATTTCATAGTTATCCTTGTGTCTTCCCTGTGTTGTGTTTCAGTATGTTTTATTTGTTACCTTGTTTGTGTTTTTGTGTGTTTAGTATTTTGTCATCTTATTTCCTGTGGTCTTGAGTTGGTTTTCAGTGTTATATTTTGTAGTTATTGCTCCCTGTGTGTTAAGTTTAGTTTTACTTCTGTGTTTTCCCGCCTTTGATTGTCTTCACCTGTGCCTTGTTGTCTTCACCTGTGTGTCCTTACTCATTACCCAGTGTGTACAGTCATGGCCAAAAGTTTTGAGAATGACACAAATATTACATTTTCACAAAGTCTGCTGCTTCAGGGTTTTAAGTTGTGTTTTTGTCAGATGTTTCTATGGTATAATGAAATACAATTAGAAGCATTTCATAAGTATCAAAAGCTTTTATTGAGAATTACACAGAATTCATGCAATAAGTCAATATTTGCAGTGTTGACCCTTCTTTTTCAAGACCTCTGCAATTCTCCCTGGCATGCTGTCAATCAACTTCTGGACCAAATCCTGACTGATGGCAGTCCATTCTTGCATAATCAATGCTTGGAGTTTGTCAGAATTTGTGGGTTTTTGATTGTCCACCCGCCTCTTGAGGATTGACCACAAGTTCTCAATGGGATTAAGATCTGTGGAGTTTCCTGGCCAAGGGCCCAAAATCTTAATGTTTTGTTCCCCGAGCCATTTTGTTATGACTTTTGCTTTATGGCAAGGTGCTCCATCATGCTGGAAAAGGCATTCTTCATCACCAAACTGCCCTTGGATGGTTGGGAGAAGTTGCTCTCGGAGGACGTTCTGGTACCATTCTTTATTCATGGCTGTGTTTTTAGGCAAGATTGTGAGAGAGCCCACTCCCTTGACCGAAAAGCAACCCCACACATGAATGGTCTCAGGATGCTTCACTGTTGGCAAGAGACAGGACTGATGGTAGCGCTCACCTGGTCTTCTCCGAACAAGCCTTCCTCCAGATGCCCCAAACAATCGGAAAGGGGATTCATCAGAGAAAATGACTTTACCCCAGTCCTCAGCAGTCCAGTCCCTGTACCTTCTGCAGAATATCAGTCTGTCCCTGATGTTTTTACTGGAGAGAAGTGGCTTCTTTGCTGCCCTCCTTGACACCAGGCCTTCCTCCAAAAGTCTTCGCCTCACTGTGCGTGCAGATGCACTCACACCTGCCTGCTGCCATTCCTGAGCAAGCTCTGCACTGGTGGTGGCCCGATCCCGCAGCTGTAACACCTTCAGGAGACGGTCCTGGCGCTTGCTGGACTTTCTTGGGCGCCCTGGAGCCTGTTTGGCAACAATTGAACCTCTCTCCTTGAAGTTCTTGATAATTGGATAGACGGTTGACTGAGGTGCAATCTTACTCGCTGCTATAAACTTCCCTGTTAGGCCCTTTTTGTGCAATGCAATGATGGCTGCACGTGTTTCCTTGCAGGTAACCATGGCTAACAGATGAGGAACAATGGTGTCATGCACCATCTTCCTTTTAAAGTGTCCAGTCACTCAATCATGACAGATTGATCGCCAGCCTTGTCCTCATCAACACCCACACCTGTGTTAATGTGTGCGACACCTGTGTGTCATTGAAATGATGTTAGCTGGTCCTTTTGTGGCAGGGCTGAAATGCAGTGGAAATGTGTTTTTGGTGATAAAGTTCATTTTCAAGGCAAAGAGGGACTTTGCAATTAATTGCAGTTGAGCTGATCACTCCTCATAACATTCTGGAGTATATGCAAATTACCATTATAAAAACTGAAACAGCAGACTTTGTGAAAATTAATAGTTGTGTCATTCTCAAAACTTTTGGCCATGACTGTATATAGTCTCTGTGTATCCGTATGTCTTTTGACAGTTCAAACCTGAGTGTTCCTCATGTTATTGTGTTTCCAGGATTTGTTTAAAAGTAATACCTGGCCCACATTACAGGATTCTTCAAACCTTCACACATTCAGAGACCACATACTTGATGATAACAAAAGACAGATCGCACAAGATCTCTCTCTTCTGATCTTATAGTGTGTGGTGTGCACTAAGGAGCACACCACACGTGACTTCGGTGTAAACAAACATGGCGGACCAACAGGAAGAGGCAATGATGATCGTTTTCGGCCTCTTTCTTTCTGAAAACACACAAAAGAGAAACGATGATGGAATAAGTCATGGAGACGGCGGGGATGTGGGCTGTATGCATTACAGCTCGAGTTGTATTCATCACAGCGGTGAGTTTTCACCGGCGCCATGTTTTTGTTTGTTTTTACTTCCTCTTCCGTCAGTCATCTGAGTCAGCTCACGTCTTGATTGGCTTTTGCTCCAGTACACGTGACATTACACACTGAGCGTGCTCGACTCCTCTCGGGGCATCCCACACACTACAGGATCTCTAGTCGCAAATATTAAACATGTTCATTATTAACAATCTCTCCCTCTGAGGCCTTCTGAGCGGCTCCGACGGGACAGAATCACTCTGAACACACCCCACGCCACAGGAAAATCACCCATGATGTCGTTTGCAAACATCAGACAATCAACCCTTTGCTGGCTTTGATCTTAAGAGAGAGATCGGGACAAAAATCTGCCCGATTATCCTGTAGTGTGTACCTGCCTTAAGTAACATACCAAATGCACACAGCAGTCATTTGCCTTTGACTTTGTGCTCAGGGAGGGAGGGACGTTTGAGCAGTGTGTGATGAAGTTTCAGTGAGACTGGCTGAATAACTAATGAACTGTACTCATGTGCCAGCTAACATTCGCGAAGGGATTTGCAGAAATCTCAAAAGAGATTAAAATGTAAGAATTCAGGGCGCCTCGTTTGGCCTCAAACCGGACCCACGACTTTTTGCTGCATCATTCTCATCTATCCACTAACCTCTATCCTCTTAATAAAGGACTGAAAACCTGTTGAAGGTAAGACCACCACCGTCTGCCTGTGCTGCACTGCTAGCATCATATATTTGTCTCCCCAAAGAGAAGATTAAGAGCAACAACACTTTAGAGCTGCTAATAACAGCTTGAAGATGTTTCATATTCAGACTAAATGACATCAGATCCATGACTCCTAAATGTGAACGTTAGCCTGCAGTATCTGAATGCTAACATTAGCTGTTTCTGATGGTATCTAATGTCCTGATGTCTGACCTTTGAGGTTATTGATCCCTCTGGAAGCTGTGAGTTGAGATAACGTGTCAGACTCTCTGTTCACAGGATTAACCACCTGGACTAAAACAGTCTAACATGCTGACATCATTCACTCTCCCTCATCCTGATGTAAATCTGTAGATGAGGGGGTGTGGCCTAAACAGATCTGTCTTCTTTTACAGCTCCCAATGGTGCTGTAAGAATAAGCCACGCCCACTTAGAGTAATCCAATCACAATGACAGGATGTGATTTGAACCCCTCTCCTAAAATACAGTGTTGATTATAACCGATGTGTGACAGAGCACAGCGCCCCCTGTCAGAGGCTAATGTGAACTCACTGTTTCAGTCTCTGTCAGCTCTGGTTGGTTGTCCACACGCTCAAGAGTTATCTCCTGAATCTGAGTTTAAAGACAACAAACAGGCTGAAGGAAATAACTACATCAGAATTTAAAGGTGACATATCATGCTTTTTTCATCAATATATATTGGTCTAAGACAGGGGTGTCAAACTCATTTCAGTTCAGGGGCCACATACAGCCCAAGTTAATCTGAATTGGGCCGGACCAGCACAATCATAACATAATAACCTATAAATAACAACAACTCTGCATTTTTACCTTTGTTTTAGTGCAAAATAGTACAAGTACATTCTGTAAATGTTCACATTTAATGAACAATCTTTCTACAAAAACAGCTGTTTTGCTGTTTTATTTTTCGCCATGATGAGTCTCATAGTGGGGCCGAATATTTAACTCTTTAAGCGCTGAAACCTGCTGCGAACACACAAAACACACAGGTTTCCCTTTCATCTGACACAGAGTGTAATGTTTACTGCAAAAATAATATATATATATTATAGTAATGAAGACGGTAAAGTTGACTATTCTGGACCCCTCAGCTCCAACAGGAACAGTTTGCTTGCTGGACAGTGTTGTATGCAGGGGTGTAAGGCTAGTGTTAGTAGTTAGTGGATCATCTTAATAGTGCTCTTAAAAGACTTTATGAATCTCAACCGGATTATGCAAACAGCAAGCAATCTATTTTCTCACTTCGAGAAAAAAAGTCCTGGAAAAAAAGAGCCGCTCAGGTGTGCTCCATCAGCACTATGATTTTATGCGACCCCTAGAGGACAAATTTGAAATAGTAGTTACTTTTATTGAAAAGTTGCAGTAAATGTCTTCTCTGTAATTTTTTCACTTTGCAAAGTAATTCCACGGGCCAAATTGGAACCTCTGGCGGGCCGGTTTTGGCCCGCGGGCCGCATGTTTGACAGTCCTGGTCTAAGAGGTCCCCAAAACATGTCTTTAAAGTTTATGCTCAAAAAAACACTTTGAAATCAGATTTTGGTCTGCCTGAAAAACCCTCTTCTTCAGTCCTCCTCAGAACACTCTGTTTTCTCTCTGACCACGCCCCCTCAGGAAGTGGATGTGCCTCGGCTGTCCAGCGCGTTGATCTAATGTTTACATGTTGGCTGAATATACACGGCTGCTCAGAGATCACGTTACTTCAACCCTCTGAATCTGATCCAGAATCTGATCCTGACGGAGAGGCGCCTGTAGCAGGACCTTTCTGAACCATTGGTCACAGATTTAGTGTTTCTTGTTGTTTTATTTATCAGTATGTCGACGTGTGTCTTGGTACACAGCTACGAACATGTAGCTATGTGGCTATGCTAATTAGCACTAGCACTTATCCATGACAAATAAAAATCATCCACTAGATCTTCAAATCTGCAGACGTGGGGAGTAAAACCGACCTTTGTGTTTATTAAGACAGCCTACAACTAGCATGCCTCCCTCCTAAGCTCCTTGTTAGCACACATGTGTGCAGGTAATGAAAAACGGAGGAGGGGTTGAGTTGTATTTTATACAGTCTATGGGCTGAACAAACTCCGAGCTCTGACTCTGTTACAGACTGGATATTGTTGTTACGTAACAAAAACACTGAAGTCTGAAACGGCTCGTTTCACACACATTTACAGAAAGGTGTAGAAATCAGAACAGGGGCAGAATGGATTTTTTTCATTCTCGGGGGGTTTGTAGACATGCCAGGGACACATATTTCAGGTACAGAACCATTAAAAAGTCAATTTTGCATGATATGTCACCTTTAAATTTGTTAAAGTCTGGACTTTAGCAGGTCTCTCTGAAGGACGAGAGAGGAATCAACATTTGAAAAAGGAGTTTTGTTCGACTGCCAACCTCAGGACGTCAGGAGAATCTCAAAACCAACAGACATCTTTTTTCTGCAAACACACAAAAGGAGAACTCGTGTTTCTTTCCGTCCAGCTGTCTGTCCTAAATCTGCTTCTCTGCACTGACTTTATGAAACAGTGCCACACACAATAAATGCTTCACTGTTGGTCTGAACACATCTTCACCATAGACTGTATAAAATATGGACGTAGTATCCGTGATGTCACCCATCTGTTCCTGAGAGCTGTTTTGGAGCTAATCGACAGCAGCAGCCATATTGGTAATGCGGAACTCAACTAGGCAGAGTGTGACGTAGTGTGAGTCTCTTAGCCAATGGCTGTGTGTTCCCGACCGGGAGTCACGTCAGTCATGTCCTTATTTGGGCAAAACTCATAATCTTAATATCTTCTGAACCGTCACGTTAGAAAAAAATTCACCTCCCGTACAGTGTGTGCCATTAGAGAGATTAGCGTTGTAGGTCCAAGCCGTTTTTTGAACCAGGCTGTAAACATGTTTATTAATGCTGCAAAGATCGTCTTTTTCCCATTCATATCTATGTGGTTTCCGGTGTTTCTGCAGCCAGCCTCAAGAGGATTTTCAATGTATTGCAGTTTATAACACTTCCACATTGGCTTCATCGTTTGAGACCGGAGTTTGCCGCTTGGTTCCCGCCTGTCAGTCATGTCAGTCATGTCCTTATTTGGGCAAAACTAGTAATCTTAATATCTTCAGAACCTATCTTATTTCTGCTGTATCGTCTTTTTAGAATTGCTGTGTATGTGCATGTTTTCAGGGTCTGAAAATATGAAGCCCATGCTGAAGTGTTATAAACTGCAGTTCATCGAGCGTCCACTAGAGGCTGGCTGCAGAAACACCTGAAACCACATATACACCCATTCAAAGAAGACGATCTGTACAGCAGAAATAAACATGTTTACAGCCTGGTTCAAAAGACAGCTTGACTCTATGTAGCTAATCTCTCTATCAGCACACACTGTACGGGGTGAATTATTTTATAACGCAATGGTTCAGAAGATGTTAAGATTACGAGTTTTTGCCCAAATAAGGACATGCCTGACTTGACTGACAGGCGGGAACACAAAGCTGTTAGCGAGGAGGCTCAAACCCCGCCTCTTTACCTCACACTAGCTTGACAGAAGTTAGGTTGAGTTCAGCATTTCCAATACGGCTCCCGCCGATGATTGTCTTCAAAACACCTCGCTCAGTTTGAAAGTTTCTCTAAACTTCATCACTGCGGTGTGTTCAGCTCAGTGTTTACTCTCTACAAGGGAACAAAGAAGTGATTAACCAGCACTCTGGCCCTTCTCCGTGCGGATGAACACGGTTCATGTTCATTTTCAGTGAAGTGAAAATGAACAAACACAGAACGAATGGATGGATATATTACAGCTTTTTAAATGAGAAGCTGAGATTAATGAGCCGCAGTATCCGGTGATTGTCAGTGAGAAAACACTGATGTTCCTTTATGTGAAAAACACTCCTCACACACGCTCATCACCCCCGGATGACTGACGGCTTTAATAAAGTCTAATCTGGTCTCTTGTATGGTTCCCCCGGACCTCGTCGCTGTAAAAACTCTCAGCCTTTTCAGCCCATTAAAAACAGAATCAACTTTTTAATGTCATCTTTAATTCAAACATTTTACAGGCTCAGTAAAGCAGTTTGTGACGAGCTGAGGGAGCCGTTCAGAAGCCACCAGACTGAGACAGATGCTACAAAATAAAATGAAACTGCACTCAGCTTGAACTTTTCAGGGTTCAGCTCCCTGTTTTCACACACAGCTCACTCCTGCAGACAGTGAGTCACATATTAATAAAACATGAGACGTGCAGACGGCTTGACGGGTTCACTTTCCGTTGGACTCAAAGTTAGAGCGGGCAAAGAGCCAGAGCCAGAATATAACTCAGAGAGGCTCGAGCATGAGAAGTGTCAGCTGCAGAGAGCGAGCGGGTTCAGCTCCTGTCAGCTCCCAGTGAAAAACTGAGGACGCCATGAGGGGAGAGATGGTTCCCTCCTGGTGTGACACAGTGACGCAGGAACCGGTTTCAGTACCATGAATCTATTTATTCCCCATCAGTCAAGACCTGCATCAGAAACACCTTCCTGTCAGTGTTTCTGTCTCTTTGATTGAAATAAGACTGTTTGAATATGGATGGAGGCACTGTTTCCTCATTGGTTAGTGACCTGCGTATTCCTAACCCCAGGTGAAGGTTTTGTTGCTTTTCTGGAGCTGGAGTGACCACGTTTGGACAAAAAGGAGGAGTGAGATGTTAACAAACATGGTTCTGCTTTAGCACGGAATGAGATTGTATTTGTGGTGGTAGCAGATCACAATCACTTATTCATCAGCCATGAGACTTAACAAGAAACATTTGTCTCGTTGAGCCGGCTCTCTGTTTTCTCGGCGGTATAAGCCAACAACTATCCTGACTCCCATGCACGGGCCGCCACAAATCAATACGTGTTTGGTAACACTGAACAAGCTGCACACGCCAGGTATGGTGAGCACAGAAGTGTGACTGAGAGTAGAAACTGTGTGTCAGCTTCTTGTTTGGTCTGTTAGTCCAATAAAGAGACAGACAGACGGACAGATTATCTGTCTGATGTTTACACCTCAGTGTTTGTTATGTTTCCTCTCACCGTTCCTCCTCTACTCTGATAATCCGGAGCACACAGCTATGGGGCGCCGTTTGTAAAGTTGTTCACACCGAAATTAACAGCACCATTTCTCCACATTTAGCTCCAAAACGTCATAAAATTGTAGAGTGAATTTTTAAAAGTCACTTTTTTATCACATTTAGAGGAATATTTGTGATCTTCTTCACATTTCATTTTGTTGTGAAAAATATATTAAGTTGAAATAATTGTTAAATCCAAATGCTAAATCTAAATATAAATGTTAAATGTAAATGTAAATATTAAATCTAATTCTAAATATTAAATCTAAATCTAAATGTTAAATCTAAATACTAAATCTAAATCTAAATGTTAAATGTTAAATCTAAATGTTGCTCTGCGATCCTAAATATTTAGCTGATATGCAAATTCACACTGCCGCCTAGCGGAAATACCAAAATAAAAGCTTCAGAAAGAGATACAGACTTAACAATAGCAACTTAGCTTGTCTGTCCCATAGACTGGGTTAGTTCTGTCTCTGAGCGCCGAGAAATCCCTTTATATCCTCCAAAACTGCCTATGCAGCATTTTTACAGCGGGCAGTCCGGCTAGTAACCCGTAGGAGTCATACTGACAGACTATGATTGGGATATATGTATCGCTTTATGAAGCTTTTATTTTGGTACTTCCGCCGAGCGGCAGTGTGAATTTGTATTGGGCGCTGTTAGTACCAAAATAAAAGCTTCATAAAGTGATACAGATATCCTAACTATAGTCTGTCAGTATGACTCCTACAGGTTAAAACCGGACTGCCCGCTGTAAAAATGCTGCATAGGCCGTTTTGGAGGATATAAAAGGATTTCTCAACGTTCAGAGACAGAACTGACCCAGTCTATGGTACGAACAAGCTAAGTTGCTATTGCTAAGTCTGTATCTCTTTCTGAAGCTTTTATTTTGGTATTTCCGCTGGGCTGCAGTGTGAATTTGCATATCAGCTAAATATTTAGGATCGCAGAGCAACATTTAGATTTAACATTTAACATTTAGATTTATATTTAGCATTTAGATTTATATTTAACATTTAGATTTATATTTAGCATTTAGATTTAGATTTAACATTTAGATTTAGATTTAACATTTAGATTTACATTTAATATTTAGATTTACATTTAACATTTAGATTTAGATTTAGCATTTGGATTTAACAATTATTTTAACTTAATATATTTTTCACAACAAAATGAAATGTGAAGAAGATCACAAATATTCCTCTAAATGTGATAAAAAAGTGACTTTTAAAAATTCACTCTACATTTTTATGACGTTTTGGAGCTAAATGTGGAGAACTGTTGCTGTTATTTTCAGTGTGCACAACTTTACAAACGGCACCCCATACACAGCGCTGCAGGAGCCTCATTGGTCAACACAGCTGTCAATCATGATGTCACACCCCCTCTTTTTATATTATCAATAACTAATTAAGTAAATCAGTCAGAAACAGGAACACTGAGACATAAATCTGCATGATAAGAACTAACAATAATAATAATAATAATAATAATAATAATAATAATAATAATAGCAATAATAATAAAAATTAGGGGTGTCCCGATACAACTTTTTCACTTCCGATACGATACCGATATTGCAGCCTTGAGTTTTGGCTGATACCGATATCGATCCGATACGATATCGGCACGAATCATACATACTTGTATTACTTATTTTGTAGTATGGAATTTTAGAAAAGGCTTGATCAAGTGATATGAGTCAAACAGAGAGCAATAAATAAAACACTTTTGTGTAATATCTGAAGTTAAATGATTCAGCCTCTCACTGCTAAAAAGTCAAAAGAAAACATTCTTGGTGTGACCACTGTGAAGATATTTTGATTCTCTTGATTCAAATAAAAATGCCATGGACACGATATAAAGGCTGTATTGCAAATTTACGACGGTCCCTGAATGCACCTCGCAGTGACCAAGGTGCTGGACAGTCAGTTCATGGCACTCTGAAATGCATCTGTATCTCTCAACAAGGAGTTGATCCAAACTTACTAAATGTGTCTGATGTTTCACCAAACTGGATTAAAGGTGACATATCACGCTTTTTTCATCAACATATAGCGGTCTAAGAGGTCCCCAAAACATGTCTTTAGAGTTTATGCTCAAAAAAAACACTTTGAAATCCGATTTTGGTCTGCCTGAAAAGTCCTCTTCTTCAGTCCTCCTAAGAACACTCTGTTTTCTCTCTGACCACGCCCCCTCAGGAAGTGGATGTGGCCTCGGCTCTCCAGCACGTTGATCTAATGTTTACATGTTGGCTAAATATACACGGCTGCTCATAGATCACGTTACTTCAACCCTCTGAATCTGATCCTGACGGAGAGGCGCCTGTAGCAGGACCTTTCTGAACCATTGGTCACAGATTTAGTGTTTCTTGTTGTTTTATTTATCAGTATGTCGACGTGTGTCTTGGTACACAACTACGAACATGTAGCTATGTGGCTATGCTAACTAGCGCTAGAACTTATCCATGATAAATAAAAATCATCCACTAGATCTTCAAATCTGCAGACGTGGGGAGTAAAACCGACCTCTGCCAGAAAGGCAGCGGGACCTTTCTGAAGGATTGGTCACAGATTTAGTGTTTCTTGTTGTTTTATTTGTCAGTATGTAGACGTGTGTCTTGGTACACAGCTACAGCTACAGCTATGAACATGTAGCTATGTGGCTATGCTAATCAGCGCTAGCACTTATCCATGATAAGTAAAAATCATCCACTAGATCTTCAAATCTGCAGACGTGGGGAGTAAAACCGACCTTTGTGTTTATTAAGACAGCCTACAACTAGCATGCCTCCCTCCTAAGCTCCTTGTTAGCACACATTTGTGCAGGTAATGAAAAACGGAGGAGGGATTCAGTATTATTTTATACAGTCTATGGGCTGAACAAGCTCCGAGCTCTGACTCCGTGACAGACTGGATATTGTTGTTACGTAACAAAAACACTGAAGTCTGAAACGGCTGGTTTCACACACATTTACAGAAAGGTGGAGAAATCAGAACAGGGGCAGAATGGATTCTTTTCATTCTCGGGGGGTTTGTAGACATGCCAGGGAAACATATTGCAGGTAAAGAACCATTAAAAAGTCAATTTTGCATGATATGTCACCTTTAAATCAAGCTGTAGACGCTGAGCTTTTTACAGTGAGAGCGGCAAAAAAGGTAAATGGCAAATATTAAACAGACGTGTCACTAACGCACACCGGGGGTAAAATCATCAATGAAGATGAGACAGATGCATGGAGGTGAGGAGAGCTGGTTCATACACCTGCTGCAGGTAGAGACCAAGCTAACACTGAGCCCCTCAGATAATAACTCAGCCTGCTCTCCAGTAATGTAAAGGATTGGTCTTACGTTCAATATTGGACTCACAGAGGTAGCTTGCGAAAATTATCATGCTGTGATGCTGCTTTAATGTGCGTTGAGGTTGGTCGTATTAAACTTCCCCGGTTCTGTGCCACCACGGGAAACTTGTGCATGAAAAGTTTTACACTCAGCTTCAACGTCTTTTTTGGACTTAAACCAAAAATACTGCCACATGTCCGACATCAGTCCTACTCTCACTGTTGTTGTGATCACGTGGGCTCTCAATGCTGGATATGGGCGTTGCTGGATAGAAGTGCTGGAGCGGAGTCTGGAATGGACTGTCTATATCGGAGTGCTTACATCGGATATTTTAGATGCAGGCCGATAAAATCCGATTTTTTTTTTCTGATATCAGACCGATGTCAATATCGGATCGGGACACCTTTAATAATAATAATAGTAATAATAATAATAATAATAATAATAATACAAATAATAATAATAATAATAATAATAATAATACAAATACTAATAATAATAATAGTAATAATAATAATAGTAATAATAATAATAATAATAATAATAATAATAATAATAATAATAGTAATAATAATAATAATAATAACAGTAATAATAATAATAATAATAATAATAGTAATAATAATAATAATAATAATAATAATAGTAATAATAATACAAATAATAACAATAATAATAATAATAATAATACAAATACTAATAATAATAATAGTAATAATAATAATAATAATAGTAATAATAATAATAATAATAATAATAGTAATAATAATAATAATAATAATACAAATAATAATAATAATAATAATAATAATAATAATAATAATAATACAAATAATAATAATAATAATAATAATAATAATAATAATAACAATAACAATAATAATAATAATAATCTATTTATATCGCACTTTTCAGGTAACAAAGTGCTTCACAGTGGGCAATAAAAACAAAAAGAAGTGCAAAGCAAAATGAGGTGATAAAAATTAAATTAAATAAAAACATAAAAACATACAAACTTATAAAACAGACCCTTAACATCAGAGCTAAAATGAAATAAAATCACACAGTGAAAGCTTTCCTGTAAAAATGTGTCTTCAGTCATGACATAAAACATGGGACTGACTCTGCAGGTCTGGTCTCCTCTGGCAGGCTGATCCAGAGTGAAAGAGCCCGGACTGAAAAAGACCTGTCCCCTTTAGTTTACAGTCGGGTCCTTGGAACAGCTAGCAGAGCACTGCCAGAGGATCTCAGACTGCGTCCAGGTTTGTAGGGGGATAAAAGTTTAGAGATATAGAGAGGGGCGAGTCCATGTTGTGCTTTAAAAGTCAATAAAAAGAATCTTAAAATCAATCCTAAAATCAACAGGCAGTGTAGATGAGCTGAAATGGTGGTGATGTGGGCACATGTTTTAGTTCCTGTTAAAAGACGAGCTGCTGCGTATTGAACAGTTTGAAGACGGTGGATTGATTTCTGACTGAGACGTGTGTACAGAGAATTACAGTAATCCAGACGGGAGGATATAAAAGCATGAATGAGTTTCTGAGGATCTTTGGCTGACATTAAGGACTTGACTTCAGATATATTTCTGAGCTGATAAAGACAACACACTTTTTTCACCTATGGCTCAAAACACACATTCTGGTTAAAAATGACACCCAGGTTTTTAGCTGAGGGCTTCACATTATTTGTCAGTTCAGCTAAATTTGGAAAGATTTGTTCCCTTTTTGCTGGGGGGGCCGAACACAACGACATCAGATTTGGAGTCATTCAATTTTAAAAATTTGTCCGACATCCAAGATTTAATTTCTGACAGTTGTGAAGATGTGCGATGTTTGATTGATCATTATGTTTAATTGATGTACAGTTCAGTGACATATCACGCTTTTTTCATCAATATATATTGGTCTAAGAGGTCCCCAAAACATGTCTTTAAAGTTTATGCTCAAAAAAACACTTTGAAATCAGATTTTGGTCTGCCTGAAAATCCCTCTTCTTCAGTTCTCCTCAGAACACTCTGTTTTCTCTCTGACCACGCCCCCTCAGGAAGTGGATGTGCCTCGGCTCTCCAGCATGTTGATCTAATGTTTACATGTTGGCTGAATAGACACGGCTGCTCAGAGATCGCGTTACTTCAACCCTCTGAATCTGATCCAGAATCTGATCCTGACGGAGAGGCGCCTGCAGCAGGACCTTTCTGAAGGATTGGTCATAGATTTAGTGTTTCTTGTTGTTTTATTTATCAGTATGTAGACGTGTGTCTTGGTACACAGCTACGAACATGTAGCTATGTGGCTATGCTAACTAGCGCTAGCACTTATCCATGATAAATAAAAATCATCCACTAGATCTTCAAATCTGCAGACGTGGGGAGTAAAACCGACCTTCGTGTTTATTAAGACAGCCTACAACTAGCATGCCTCCCTCCTAAGCTCCTTGTTAGCACACATTTGTGCAGGTAATGAAAATATATTATTGTATTTTATACAGTCTATGGGCTGAACAAGCTCCGAGCTCTGACTCCGTGACAGACCGGATATTGTTGTGACGTAACAAAAACACTGAAGTCTCAAACGGCTGGTTTCACACACATTTACAGAAAGGTGGAGAAATCAGAACAGGGGCAGAATGGATTCTTTTCACTTTCAGGGGGGTTTGTAGACATGCCAGGGACACATATTTCAGGTAAAGAACCATTAAAAAGTCCATTTTGCATGATATGTCACCTTTAATTTTATTTTCTATATATCGCCAGATCACAGCAGAAGTAATTGAGGGTAACCTCTCTTATAGATCAGGTCTATACCTTGTTCTTTTATTAAACAGACTAAATATCCTGATGTTATTTATCTTATTTACATGACAGGATGTCATTATGATCATCTGCTCTTTGTATCGCTTGGCAGAGTTCCGCCCCGATGCGCACACAGACACACAAACATGTGCGCTCCCATTCACACATCACAGCACAATGATACAATAAACGTTCATCAACAACTCGGTCTTTCAAGACGAAAACGAGACTATGACGAACCTCCATGCATCTGTCTCAGTTTCATTGATGATTTTTACCCCTGGTGTTCTCTAGTGACAAAGACACAACCGGGAGCTTGATTTAATCCAGTTTGGTGATACATCAGACAAATTTAGTCAGATTGGATCAACTCCTTGGCATCAAAGAGTGCCCTGAGGTGACTGCCTGTCTAGAGCGCCTGTCGCTGCAGGTGCATTCAGGGACCGTCGTAAAAGTGCAAAGCAGACCTGTATTTTGCGTTCATGGCATTTTTATTTGAATCAAGAGAATCACAAATAGTGGTCACATGAAGAATGTTTTCTTGTGACTTTCTTGCAGGCTAGATTATTTAACTGAAGATATTACAAAAGCAAAAGTGTTGGTAAAACCCTGATAGCGATATCTGATCAACTACATGAATTATTTTAAAGACAGATAGACAGACAGACAGACAGACAGACAGACAGACAGATAGATAGATAGATAGATAGATAGATAGATAGATAGATAGATAGATAGATAGATAGATAGATAGACAGATAGACAGATAGATAGATAGATAGATAGACAGATAGATAGATAGATAGATAGATAGATAGATAGATAGATAGATAGATGGACAGACAGATATAAATATAGATAGACAGACAGATAGATAGATAGATAGATAGATAGATAGATAGATAGACAGATAGACAGACAGACAGACAGATAGATAGATAGATAGATAGATAGACAGACAGACAGACAGACAGACAGATAGATAGATAGATAGACAGACAGATAGATAGATAGATAGATAGATAGACAGATAGACAGATAGATAGATAGATAGATAGATAGATAGACAGATAGATAGATAGATAGATAGATAGATAGATAGATAGATAGACAGACATAAATATAGATAGACAGACAGATAGATAGATAGATAGACAGATAGACAGACAGACAGACAGACAGACAGACAGACAGACAGACAGATAGATAGATAGATAGATAGATAGATAGATAGATAGATAGATAGATAGACAGATAGATAGACAGATAGACAGACAGATATAAATATAGATAGACAGGCAGATAGATAGATTGATAGATAGATAGATAGATAGATAGATAGATAGATAGATAGACAGACAGATAGATAGATAGATAGATAGATAGACAGACAGATAGATAGATAGATAGATAGATAGATAGACAGATAGATAGATAGACAGATAGATAGATAGATAGATAGACAGACAGATATAAATATAGATAGACAGATAGACAGACAGACAGACAGACAGACAGACAGACAGACAGACAGACAGACAGACAGACAGATAGATAGATAGATAGATAGATAGATAGATAGATAGATAGATAGATAGATAGATAGTTTGTTGTGGCAAAGTCGGTCGCACCCCCCCACCCCCCACCCCAAGGCTGGGGAAACACTGCAGTTGCATGTCATCGACATAGCAATGATAACGGACATTATATTTATGGATGATATGACAGAAACCATGTTTGACAAACATTTATTTGACCTTTTTTTTTTTGAGTTTAAAGTTTGACCCATGTCCCATCTGTTAACATGGAGGAGGCGGGTCTTATGTCCTATACTGCAGACCGTCAGTAGGGCGAGCTCTGGATGTTTGGGCTTCAGTTTTGGGAAGTTGTCAGAACTGTTACATTTCTACCCAAAGTTTGTCTTCACCTTTAAAAACAGGATGACTCATAAAAGGTTTTCTGTGCCCGGGTTTTAAAGTCTTTGTTTGCTTCAAGGTCGTCACATACAGAGAGATTTCTGTTTGACTTTCAGCATGACACCGACTCGCCTGCATCCAAGATTTCACTCTATTCTCCAGTAGAGGCAGCTTCACTGCTGGTTGTTTCTAACAGATCGGATATGTTGAATATATTCCTCACTTGATACCTCAGAGACATACGAGGACAGACGGCGGCTCTGTTCACGTGTCCTGGTCCCGACCTGTGGAGTCATTATAAGAAGCGTTGAGTCATAGCTGCTGTGCCGCAGAGTATCTTTCTCTGCTGATTCACTGCCCTGAGCGTGGTGGTCAGATCATTTTCACAGACTGGATTAGAAGGAAGGTCATTGTTAAGTCCTCCACTGAGAGAGCGAGGCAGACGACACACTGAGGGGAATCTGTTCAGGGCTGAGAGGCTGACCGACCTCGGTGCGAGTCTGGACCCACGCCAAGATCAACTCCTTTGTTTCAAGGTTTCATTTCACATCAAGTTTTCACGATTGATAACTTGGTATGATTGATAACGCTGCCTTGTTTTGCCTAACACACTTCAGTGTATTATCTTGCAGTGAAGACCCTGACATGGTCTCAGTGCTCTCTGAGGCTGTGAGCTCTATTGACAGAGCCTTACTGCTAATTTGCTTGGTGCACACAGGGACGGCTCCTTGGTCTGCAGGTTAATGTGCAGATCAATACATGCTGTAATAACAAAAAGAGCTATAAATTACTGTTTCTTTTATAGCTTTTACCACCAACATGCTGCTAACTGTTAAAAAATAGCCTCTTAAATAAACCCCTTCACACGCGTTTCACTGCCTCATTGATCCACACAGAGATCCTGGGTCTGACACCAACCGAGCCGCAACCTCTACGAAGACAGCTCTGATGGTTAAAAACCTGCTGTTCCTCCAGTGTCCACTGGAGGCAGTCCTCATAGAGCCTCATGTGTACAGCCTGGTCACAGCCCTCGTTCCCTCGCCCTCTGAGCTTCTCTAATCCAATGAATAAACACCCGGTCAGCTTCCACCTTTGTTCTAGTACTAGAATCCAGGACTCACACTGGAATCCTTATTTTAAGGCTTTTGACTTGACTCAGACTCAAGCACTGACAGCATTTGGACTCGGGTTGAGAGGAGGACTCAGACTTATTCATTTATGCCGGAGGAACTGGCACACTGACACACTGGGATCCTAGCTCAGCCCCTTCCCCCCAACCCCTTCATCACTTACTTTAACTCTGCCTGTCCCATTAAAGTTACTAACCATAGACCTTTCTGGAGTCCCTGAGCTCCCTTGTCTCGTAGATTCCTCTGAGCTGCCGTAGACGTCCTCCTGCTGCGGACCATCTGGACTCCAGCTGATACGGACGTGCTGGACTCCAGCGGCAACAGCTTCTACTACTTGTCATCACTATCACTTCTCTCTCTTACTCCCCTCTATCTGTCTTTCCAGACCCAACTCGGTCGAGGCAGATGTGTGTCCAACATGAGTCTGGTTCTGCTCGAGGTTTCTGCCTGTTAAAGGAAGTTTGTCCTCTCCGCTGTAACTAGCTAAATACTGTGAGGTGCAATGCTCATGGTGGATTAAGGTGGGGTCAGACTGAGTCTTATCCTGTCTTGGTGTTGGGTCTCTGTTCATAATTTGACATAGAGTGGTCTAGACCGGCTCTGTTTGTAAAAGCGTCTTGAGATAACGTCTGTTGTGATTTGGCGCTATACAAATAAAGATTGATTGATTGATTGATTTATGAATGATGTTTATGATCATGATGATTTATTCAGTTTGGATTGAGGCCCGTGTTCACCAGCATGTGTGTTCACTAAATCTTGTTCATAATCAGTTTTACATGATTTTATTTTTACCATGTTTATATATATATATATATATTTAATGTATATATAAATGTTTCTTTTATTGTATTTATTTATTTTTTCTTTATTTAAAAAAAAATATTATTATTTTCATTATATCGATGGTAAGTAATGTAGAAACTGTGTCAAGCTGTGAAAAGTCAAAAAGTTTTTACCAGAAAAAGATTAGCGATGCTAACAATAGCCTACCTGGAGTGTTTAAAGTGAGCCTCTAAAGTGACCCCCCCCCCCCCCCCCCCCCCCCCCCACACACCCACTTCTGCAAAATGACAACTACGTCCCCGGTTAAAAGAAGAGTAATGCACATTTACACTCGACGCACAGCGCTGTAAGATTATGGATAAGATTAAAGATTAAAATCTGGAGACACACCAACAGGATCAGACGAATGTGCTGGTGTAATGTGTCCAGGTGAATCTGACTCCACTCTAGGGATGGGTACCTTTCACATTTGAACCGATACGGTCGGTACCTGGGAATCGGTACCGGTACTCAACGGTACCAATTTTCTGTACTTTTGTGTGTTTATGTGGTAATAAATGTTAATTAAAAAAAAAAAATCTCAAATTTGTTTAATTTAACATCCATCCATCCATCCATTATCTTGACCGCTTATCCCGTTTGGGGTCACGGGGGGCTGGAGCCTATCCCAGCTGGCTTCGGGCGGAAGGCAGGGTACACCCTGGACAGGTCGCCAACCTATCACAGGGCTAACACAGAGAGACAGACAACCATTCACACACACACTCACACCTAAGGGCAATTTAGAGTGATCAATCAACCTGAGCATGTTTTTGGATCGTGGGAGGAAGCCGGAGAACCCAGAGAGAACCCACGCATGCACAGGGAGAACATGCTAACTCCACACAGAAAGGCACCCGCCCGGCCAGGGATTCGAACCAGGAACCTTCTAGCTGTGAGGCAACAGCGCTACCCACTGCACCACCGTGCAGCCTTAATTTAACATATTTATTTAATTTAACATGAAATGAACAGAAACAGGATTATATAGGTGATTAGATATATTAGCTGACACGTGCTCGTGGCGTCTAATTGCTCTTTCTGGAGTTTATCAATGAACACACGTGAACGCCTGCAGACGGGAAAAAGTTAGTTCTCCGTCTCTTTATAATAACAGGACACACAACTTATTTGTTGGGTATTCACGCATACAGGAACGGTTATAAACAGGGCAGGTAGGCGGGGCGAGAGAGTCAGTCTCAACCATAGACTGTAGAAAATAAACCTAATCCTCCTGCAGTTCTGCTGAGCGCTGAGCGCGCGCGCCCTTCAGCTGCAGGCTCCGTATGGTGCGCTCCCGTGCAGATGCAGAGAGCAGAGAGCAGAGACGTCCACCTGATCAGTCTCTGACTTTATTACAGGGCGAAAGTATGGAAACTCGCCTCCTCTTCCACTCCCTCACAGTCACAGGGATACGTTCAGGTACCGAAACATGGTACCGTTTGATTTTACGTGAATCGGTACTCGGTAGTACCGATGGAATTTGGTCGGTACCTATAAAAGTACCAAATTCAGTACCCATCCCTACTCCACTCACATTCTAACACTGAGGACTCAAGACTGGAGGTGTGGGGAGCCTGACTACCACCACAGATATAATCTCATTCTGTGGAATTACACCAACTAACTAGCTCACTTCTCTCTAACTCTGCCTTCTCATCCAAACATCTTCTCTGACGTTTAAAAATCAAGATGGCAGCGGCCAAAACACCAAGCTCGATGCTTCAACGCTCTAGTCCATAAACCGAGCTGTGTAGCCCGTGTAGCCCATAGTTTAGCCTCTTTTTCCAGAATAAACAGGATCATCCTCTAATGAACACGAAAACTACCAAACACCTGCAGCTTCATTAAAGTTCCTCACCCAAAGGGGGGTCAGTTTAAGTTGGACTCAGGTTTAAAGTGGAGGCTTCTTTCCTGCAGTCACTAACAGAGTGAACACAGATCATTCAGCTGGAGACCACAGGTACTCTCACTCACCTGACAGCACGGTGAATATGGCGGCGAAGGCGTTGAGCTTGAGGCCATCGATGACGTTCCCAAAGTGACACACCTCGATGGACATGAGGACGCCCCCGGTGGCCAGCAGGAGGATGTACAGGCACTCTGCCACGATGCACAGCCACAGCACTCCTGAGGAGAGGAGGAAATATTCATGTAGTGTGGAGGAGGACAGGGGGAGGGGGAGTGATGGAGAGGAGAGAGAGATGGAGGGGGGGATGGTGAAAGAATACAGACGAGCAAGGACGAAGAGGAAGAGTGAGGAAGGTGGAGCAGTGACCTTGCACCCATCCGATTAACCTTCAGAGTCAGAGAGGAAATATGATCCACAGAGAGGCGGCTGATCTCAGGTCTGTGAGCGTGGAGCGACTGAATACCAGCGGATTAAACACCTGTGACTGTGAGCTGAGCTGTAATTACATCCATCACCCCGGGGCAGCCGGTTACTGTGCTAATGAATCACACAGGAATAAAGGAACCTCGAATATCTCTGTATGAATTATGAATGGAGGCTTTCTCCCTGCTCCTCGCTGAGGAAGAGGAGATCTACTTTAATTTAATTTAACAAGAGATAAAAATGTTATCAGCGGACGTTTAAAGTCTTCAAACGGGCTGCAGTTAAAGTCACAGTTTTCTCTTCTGATTGTGTTTGACAGGACGAGAGGAGGAAGAGGCAGATGCTTTCAGGTGAACCATGGAGGATGTAAATGTTCAGAACAGCTCTTTCATTCAGGTCCAGTGTCCATGTGTGTTTGTGTGAGGAGTTGCCTGGTTTCAGCCCTCTGAATCTCTGCCCACAGATGTGTTCAGAGATAACGACAGCCGGCTCTGCTCGCTGATTGTGGGTTTTTAAAGCTGGGAACGATCCAAGCCAGCCTCAGGTATGCAGACAGGATTGTAGGATGAAGGAGGTGTGAGTCCCTGTTTTTCTGCTCCTCAGTAGTGTCAGCCAGTCCCTCCAGGAAGTTGCAATATCACGATCTCAACTATTCAACCAATCAGCGCGATTTCTGTGCGGCCTTGCAATTTTATACAATCACTGCAACTTTCCTGCAAATTTGACCAATCACCTTAACCTCAGCCCCTGTATGTTTCCTCATTAATTTCACTTCCTTGTTAGTGGTTGACAAGATGAAGACATGTCCGGCGCAAACAAAGCACATTTACCAACTCATATTTCTGCTGAAGTTCGTGCAAGTCAGTTTCCAGATGTTTAAGCTGGGGTTAACTGTTTTGCACAGCGTGCTATATCGTGGTGGAACATAAACGTAAGTCCTCACTTGAAGGCACTTTTCCCAGAGAACAGGTGAGAAGACAAGTGACGATGACAACGTTGTTATCTATAGATACTCAAATACCCTTTTAGTATTAAAGGTGACATATCATGCAAAATGGACTTTTTAATGGTTCTCTACCTGAAATATGTTTCCCTGGCATGTCTACAAACCCCCCCCCGAGAATGAAAAAAATCCATTCTGCCCCTGTTCTGATTTCTCCACCTTTCTGTAAATGTGTGTGAAACCAGCCGTTTCAGACTTCAGTGTTTTTCATACGTCACAACAATATCCGGTCTGTAACGGAGTCAGAGCTCGGAGCTTGTTCAGCCCATAGACTGTATAAAATACAACTCAACCCCTCCTCTGTTTTTCATTCCCTGCACACACGTGTGCTAACAAGGAGCTTAGGAGGGAGGCATGCTAGTTGTAGGCTGTCTTAATAAACACAAAGGTCGGTTTTACTCCCCACGTCTGCAGATTTGAAGATCTAGTGGATGATTTTTATTTATCATGGATAAGTGCTAGCGCTAGTTAGCATAGCCACATAGCTACATGTTCGTAGCTGTGTACCAAGACACACGTCAACATACTGATAAATAAAACAACAAGAAACACTAAATCTGTGACCAATGGTTCAGAAAGGTCCTGCTGCAGGCGCCTCTCCGTCAGGATCAGATTCTGGATCAGATTCAGAGGGTTGAAGTAACATGATCTGTGAGCAGCCGTGTATATTCAGCCAACATGTAAACATTAGATCAACGTGCCTGAGAGCTGAGGCCACCCCCACTTCCTGAGGGGGCGTGGTCAGAGAGAAAACAGAGTGTTCTGAGGAGGACTGAAGAAGAAGGTTTTTCAGGCAGACCAAAATCTGATTTCAAAGTGTTTTTTTGAGCATAAACTTTAAAGACATGTTTTGGGGACCTCTTAGACCAATATATATTGATGAAAAAAGCGTGATATGTCACCTTTAATAAGATGTAGTTGTATTTATTTGCAATGTATTTTTTTCTAGTACAACAGTGTTTACAAAGAAGGGGGAAATATAAATACAAACACTGAACAAACATTTGAAAATAGCACATAAAACATCAACACAACAATCTTTTGTTTGTTTTAGGAAAGTGATTTGCCCAGTTTGAATTTAATGCAATTCATTCTGAAAAAGTTTGGTTTACTACTCAGTTTGAAGTGAAATAATATTGTTTTTAATTGTTCCACTCTATGCCAGTGCAGTGTTTCACAAAGTCTGGAGGATTAAGATGGAGACTCTCTGTGGTGTTACCTGTGCACTAAATAAAGTAGAGTTTGTTCAAACAGTTTAAATCTCAAGCAGTTTTTAGTAAGGCAGCCAACAACACTAAAACAACTGCCAATCATTTTGCATATTTACTTCACCTGAGAAAAAAAGCTGTCACAAAATCAGGTTTTTGTGCCGCAACAATCACACAAAAAATCCTGCGAAATCCAGGAGGGACTGCTCAGCATTTTATTTCAGGTAGATTTATCCCTGCTTCATGCCTGTCGAACACAGCAGCTGCTGGGTTTGTGGCCCTCTGCTCTGCTCCAGACATCCAGAGTCAGATTTGATGTGCAGAGCTCATCAGTCCAGTCAGCAATGACAAACACACAGAGTCCGTTTAGACTTTTAAATAAGGAAGGCAATGTAAAGGTGATAAAGCCTCCTCCAGAGAGATTTTTTCAGAGAAGCTTGATGAAAAATCGCTTCAATCCTTTGAGTTTGGGTGTGAATAATAAATACAAGAGATGCACGATAATATATCCAAGCAAGCTGACAAGACAACATGGCATCACCGTGAGGAGCACCTGCAATGTGCAAAACATTTATTGCTGAATTTATTGCATGTGATGAAGAACCTCTCTCTGTGATAGAAGCCCACAGATGTCTCCAGCACAGAGACGCCTCTACAGTCTGCGTCATCATAAAGGTGGGTGTTCAAAGGAGGCAGTGTTTACCTCCATTCATTCAGACGAGCTAGTGAGCTTTAAACACTGAGTAAAAACATACGATATACAGGGCTCAGCCAACTTATGCTATCAGGTGCTGGTCGGCTACAGAAAACAAGAAATAGACCACGGCACATTAAAATGACTTTGCTTACATCAGACTGCCACCAGATCTGTGTCCAGTCCACCTCCGATCTGCTGCGGTCCAGCTCCGTCAACACCCACTGGTTGCGTTTTCAGAACGCAGCACGGAGCAGGACCTCCAGACAGCTGGAGTCATGTGACCGAGGTTTTCCTGCAGTAATCACTGAATCAAGGATTCTCCTCCTCCTCTCCTCATCCATGTTGTCTTTCTGGTCCTCTGAAAACCTCTGACCTGTTGACTCCAGGCCTGGCTCCGCTCATCATGACTTTGGTTTGTTGTTGTAGTTAAGTGAAATACGATCTGGTGATAACACAGAGTGTTTTATTCTCGGTTCACTAACTTTCCCCAGGACCGGTTCACTAACTTTCCCCAGGACCAGTTCACTAACTTTCCCCAGGACCGGTTCACTAACTTTCCCCAGGTCCGGTTCACTAACCTTCCCTAGGACCGGTCCACTAACCTTCCCCAGGACCAGTTCACTAACTTTCCCCAGGACCACTTCACTAACTTTCCCCAGGACCAGTTCACTAACTTTCCCCAGGACCAGTTCACTAACTTTCCCCATGACCAGTTCACTAACTTTCCCTCAGGACCGGGTCTCTAACTCTCCTTCAGGACCGGTTCACTAACTTTCCCTCAGGACCAGTTCACTAACTTTCCCCAGGACCGGTTCACTAACTTTCCCCAGGACCGGTTCACTAACTTTCCCCAGGACCGGTTCACTAACTTTCCCCAGGACCGGTCCACTAACTTTCCCCAGGACCGGTTCACTAACTTTCCTCAGGACCGGTTCACTAACTTTCCTCAGGACCGGTCCACTAACTTTCCCCAGGACCGGTTCACTAACTTTCCCCAGGACCGGTTCACTAACTTTCCCCAGGACTGGTCCACTAATCTCGTCGGTCAACACCCACCGGTGTTGATCAACTAGAAAGCAAGTAGTGCGTTTTCAGAACGCAGCATGGGGCAGGACCTCTGAATCAAGGATTCTCCTCCTCCTCTCCTCATCCATGTTGTCTTTCTGGTCCTCTGAAAACCTCTGACCTGTTGACTCCAGGCCTGGCTCCGCTCATCATGACTTTGGTTTGTTGTTGTAGTTAAGTGAAATACGATCTGGTGATAACACAGAGTGTTTTATTCTGAAAATTAACCGGATGTTTTCATTTTGTTTTGGTGAAACCTCACTTCCTGTCCCGCTCCATCTGCTCTGTTGAGATTGATGCGTCGTGCTCCGGCATCCGGCAAAAATAGAAGTCTTGTGTATCTGATCCGGAGGACTCCGACCTGCCGGATCAGAGACGCAGCCGGAACGCAACGGAGTGGATCCAGTGGAAGTTAACACATTGACTAATCAGAATCAGAATCAGAAATACTTTATTTATCCCGGGGGAAATTCAGTCATTACAGTTGCTCCACGACACAATAAGTAAGAATATCCAATAATATTAATAGAAGAAAGTAATTCATAAGATATAAATACAAATAGAAATAATAGTAATAAAAGTTTGTACAGAAGACAAAATAAGCTCTGTACAAAATAAATACATGGTTGAAGTCCCCGGAAATCAGGAAGAGTGCACTCTGGTGGTCTGTCTGGAGTCTGGCTATGGCAGCGTTGGAAGTTAACACATTGACTAGAATAGAAACCTTTCAGATCCAGGGACTCCAACCTGCTGGATCAGAGAGGCTCGCTGGTTCTTCCTCAGGCGGACCCGAGGTAGAAACTGGTGAAATGCGTTGTTTGCTCACAAAAGAGTCTAAGTAAAGTCATGTCAGTGTGCAGCAGGTCTATTTTTTTTTCTACAGACTGTTAGCAAACTGTTGGCAGAACCAAAATGTCTGGTTGTGATGTGGCCGGTTGTCAGAGCTGATACTCTCCAACGGTCTTCCGGCAGGATCACGACTGTTTGAAAGCAACCGGTGTTTAGGTGTTAAGAGTGACCATGCTAACTGGGGACTTTCAGCCCAATGTGTCAGTGATTGTCGTGATTACAACAGCTGTTCAAATATGAAAAGATCCTCAAGAATGCATCCTACTTTATGTTTTATTATAAAATCATATAAACTCAGAGGTGCATTCATCTTACAGTTAACAGGGTCACACTTTACACTGAAACACCGGCTGTGAGCTGTTTAATGTGTTTTCTGTATCTATGATAAAATCAAGGCGTGAAGGACTCAAGTGGTCCAGAGTTTGAAAAGAAGTTGACTTCTTTAAAAACAGCACTGTTTGTTTGACACTCACTCTACTTATTACCTCTTCAGCGCTTCATCATAAACATCCAGAGGACAGAGTCTTCAGACCACTCTCATGGGAAACCTACAGATTCTTATCTTGAAGCTTCGGGTCACTGACCGAGCTGCTGCAGGAGACGAGCTGAGAGACAAACAGGTGACTCCAGCACTGAGCTTCAGGCACATCACTTCCTCTGAAGACATATCTCTTTCAATTCACCTCAGAGCAGTGGTCTCCAGACTTCTTCTGCAGGGTCTTAAGGCGTTTTTCGACCGCAGAGACTTTACCCCGGAACTACGTGTGTTTCAACCGGAGGAACCAGGCAATAAATGTAGTCCCTCTTAAAAGCCCCTGCTAGGGGGGTAGTACTTTTCAAAGGTCCTGGGACTTTAGGGGGGCAGGGCCTGCAATTCTGAACGTGTCTGATTGGTAGATTAACCTCAGTGTTTTTATTCCGCCCGCCATCCACAATAACATCACACACATCTGTGATTCACTTGATTTCTCTTTCTTTCATCAGTTTTTATTTGTTCTATCTTTTTTGTATGTGTGTGTACTTTTCAAAAGAAGAAGCTGTGATTCTCTTGATTTAGCAGCTTGTAACAGTAGTCTTCTCTCAGCCCACCGTGAATGTGTCTCTCCCGGTGTTCCGGTTTTAAAAGTGACCCTGTAAACTGGAGACCTTCAGCTGAACGTGTCAGTGTTTGTGGAGTTTACACAGCTGTTGAAACACAGAGGGAGTTCCTGGGAATGCAAACTAGTTTAGTTTTTATTAAGATTTCAAAATATCCTCATCAGATATTTAATGATCGTTTAAAGACGTTTATGAGGGATGCATCCGGCTGAGAGTCTCCAGTTAACAGGGTCGCTGTTTAAACCAAAACACCGGTCGATCTCTGCCACGGCTTTTTGAGTTCTAAAGGATTTTAAAGGCGTGTTGAAACGTCTTTGCTACTCGCGCTTATCTCCTCTCACGTGTTGATTCAGTGAATCCATCTGTGATGAAATATAGCACCATCTAAAACAGACCAGCTGAGTCTCTTCATGCTAACAGGCTAACTGTTGTGTTGCTCATAATGATACCTGCCTTTCCGTCTGCTTCTATGGTGTCATCTGTGATGAATGGCATTCCTCTTTGTTTTACTGCCCTCTACTGGTCTGGTGGTGTAGTGCATTACATTTTTTTTTTCTCCATACGTCACTGGCCTGATTTACACAATCTACCCGGGACTTCAGCCCACGGTTGAAAAGCAGACAACAATGGGGGCACAGGAACCTTTTAGTTCAGGGGAAAGTAGCTCTGAGGGCTAAAAGACCCCGGAACTCTTGGTCCAAATGCACCTTTATATTCTTCCTCCTCATAGGTCAAATACCATCAGCATTCACATCTCCAAGTAAACACACATCCATGTACTAAATATGCCATCAGATACTTCCTGATATTCCTGTAACTCCAACTTTTCACAGCAAACTTCAAAACCAACAAGCTGCAAAGAAGCAGTTTCAGTAACTCTACAAGATGCAACTCCCAGGGTAGACTAGGGGTGGAAATCTCTGGGTGACTCACATTATGCGATACTGAGCCCACGATAACGATAATATCACGATACAGTGATAATCAATATATTGCAAAAGAATGATGTTATGATATATCACTATATTTAATTAACTAAAGAATAAAAACTACTCATTAAAAGGTAAAGAGCAGGATCATGAATTTACTCACTGCACTCTTATTCACTGAGATGAAAGATGTTCATGTTTTTAGTTTGTAAATTAAATTAAGCTTTAAAACATGTTGGTGTAAAAATGACACATTTATTAAAAATGTCACATTTATAAATGAAATACATTTTAATGAACAAACTCAACCAGCTGGTGTCTGTTAACTGTTCACAAGCTTTAAATGGTTTAATAGCAACCTGTGTGACTGTACCTGTAACAGGTGGTCATATTCAGTTCCTCAGTTCCTCTGTAGTCTTCAGTCAAACTGACACCATGTGAGATCCACTGTGAGTCTCGTACATGGTGCTCCTTTATAAAACGGAGGAGTGTTTCCCTCTCCTTTATAACACAGAGGAGTGTTTCCCTCTCCTTTATAACACAGAGGAGTGTTTCCCTCTCCTTTATAACACAGAGGAGTGTTTCCCTCTCCTTTATAACACAGAGGAGCGTTTCCCTCTCCTTTATAACACAGAGGAGTGTTTCCCTCTCCTTTATAACACTGAGGAGTGTTTCCCTCTCCTTTATAACACAGAGGAGCGTTTCCCTCTCCTTTAAACACAGAGGAGCGTTTCCCTCTCCTTTATAACACAGAGGAGCGTTTCCCTCTCCTTTATAACACAGAGGAGTGTTTCCCTCTTGTTTATAACACAGAGGAGTGTTTCCCTCTTGTTTATAACACAGAGGAGTGTTTCCCTCTCCTTTATAACACAGAGGAGTGTTTCCCTCTCCTTTATAACACAGAGGAGTGTTTCCCTCTAGTTTATAACACAGAGGAGTGTTTCCCTCTCCTTTATAACACAGAGGAGTGTTTCCCTCTCCTTTATAACACAGAGGAGCGTTTCCCTCTCCTTTATAACACAGAGGAGTGTTTCCCTCTCCTTTATAACACAGAGGAGTGTTTCCCTCTCCTTTATAACACTGAGGAGTGTTTCCCTGTCCTTTATAACACAGAGGAGTGTTTCCCTCTCCTTTATAACACAGAGGAGTGTTTCCCTCTCCTTTATAACACAGAGGAGTGTTTCCCTCTTGTTTATAACACAGAGGAGTGTTTCCCTCTCCTTTATAACACAGAGGAGTGTTTCCCTCTTGTTTATAACACAGAGGAGTGTTTCCCTCTCCTTTATAACACAGAGGAGTGTTTCCCTCTCCTTTATAACACAGAGGAGCGTTTCCCTCTCCTTTATAACACAGAGGAGTGTTTCCCTCTCCTTTATAACACAGAGGAGCGTTTCCCTCTCCTTTATAACACAGAGGAGTGTTTCCCTCTCCTTTATAACACAGAGGAGCGTTTCCCTCTTGTTTATAACGAGCAGTAACCATCACATAGGACTCTGTCACATTAAGTCCTCCACCACAGGTGAGTCAAACTGTCTCTGCAGACTTGAGAGCATCCTCCACCTTTCCTCTCGTCTCAGTCGCTCTCAGAGATCAAACAGCTTTCTTTTTCACCGTTGTCTGACATCCCTCTGTCTTCTTCTGGTGTTTAGTAAGGGTGGGTGGATCCATCCCAAAATATAGATACTACAGTACAGATACTACGCCTTGTTTCTGAAGATCCATTCTAGCGTCAACAGGATCGATACCAGTTTCAGTTTCTCTCTTCTAGGTTTTATCCACTTCATCAAAGAGTCCCTCCAGGAAGTTGCGATTTGACGATTGCAACTATCAACCCAAATTCAACCAATCAGCGCGATTTCTGCACGGCATTGCAATTTTATTCAATCACGGCAACTTTCCCGTAAATTTGACCAATCACGTTAACCTCAGCCCCTGTACGTCATCGGTTTCATCATCAATTTCACTTCCTTGGAACATAAACGTAAAGGCTGCTTCATTGTTCTGTGTATCCCCTGTGCAGCAGGTTCCGACGCGGACATGAGCACCACATACTTGTGCGTCGATGTGTCTGTGTTACGCAGCAATTCTCCACCTAAACACTTGAGGGCAGTGCGGTCTCTCTGATAGCCGGTCGCCTCCTTCCGGTCGCGCTACGATCTCTGTTTCCTTTTCCACAGAGATTCAGAGCGTGTTCTGTTAATCTACAGCTGATACATGTTGCTGTTTATCATACAGACATGATTACATGAAGAATAGAGAGGAGGAGATGAAATACACGGACCATGAGCGGCCCATGTCTGGGATCCCGGAATTGTTGTAAATGCGGGAAACACAAAGCCGCTGAGTGGACCAATCACAGAGCTTGCGGTCCGCGTCGATTCTCCGTGTAATTACATTTTGGAGGAGGTGCACGTCAGCTACGTGCGTAGGCCTCTGCGTAGGTAGGGGAGCTATGCGGACCCCCGGCGGAGGCTACGTCGTTGATTCAACGCATAAGTATAAATCAGCCTCATCTCATGGTGAGATGGTCCCTCTCCATCTAAGTGTGTTAGGTCTCTCTCTCCTTCTCTCTCCCTGTCCCTTTGTATATCCTTATGTAATCTTTCTTTCACTTTCTCTTTTTTTTTTTTTTTTGGCCCACCTAGGTGTGCACGCCCTCTTTTACAGAACATGATATTAGCTGTCAATAAAAGATAGGCCAGAGTTCTAAGAGGGATGGTGATGGTCTCATGCACACAGTCACAAGCACAGAAGAAAAAGGTTTTCTTTCTTTTCTTTTGCTGCAAGAATAAATTGCATTAATATTTGACAGTTTGTGACAAACATGACACAAACCAGAAATATTTATGCAGACAAGAGAAAGAGAAAAAAAGAGAAAAAAAAACAAAAAAAAACAAAAACCAAACAAAAATAAATAAATGAATAAATAAATAAATAAATAAATAAATCAGCCTCAAGTCCTCACTTGGCAGAACTTTTCATCAGCAAAACGGGTGAAAAGAGTTGACAGCAGGCAGGACAAGTGACCATGACAACGTTGTTATTTATATACTCAAATAACCTTTTAGTGTTAATAAGCTACAGATCATATGTTTTGATTTTGTTAATGAGACGATGACGAGGCGAAAACTTTAGTAGCGGACTGTCAGATTAGAATCTTAGAATTCAGAATCCATGTTTCCCCCGCTGTGCGTCTTTAAAGATGGCGTGATGACTTCCTGTGACAGTCTGAGTTATTATCTGAGGGGCTCAGTGTTAGCTTGGTCTCTACCTGCAGCAGGTGTGCTTTATGAACCAGCTCTCCTCACCTCCATGCATCTGTCTCATCTTCATTGAGGATTTTACCCCCGGTGTGTGTTAGTGACAAAGACACAACCGGGGGACGTCTGTTTAATATTTGAGGTTTGATGTTTCTGCCGCTATTACTGTAAAAAGCTCCTACAGCTTGATTTAATCCAGTTTGGTGAAACATCAGACACATTTAGTAAGTTTGGATCGACTCCTTGTCATCAAAGATGCAGATGCATTTCAGAGTGCCGTGAACTGACTGTGTGTCCAGTGCCTCTGTCGCTGAGAGGTGCATTCAGGGACCGTCGTAAAAGTGCAATACAGTCCTTATATTGTGTCCATGGCATTTTTATTTGAATTAAGAGAATCAAAATATCTATAGTGGTCACATCAAGAATGTTTTCTTTTTACTTTTTAGCAGGTTAAAACATTTAACTTAAGATATTACACAAAAGTGTTAAAAGAGTGAAATATTAACTATTTGAACACTTGGTAACCCTGATACTGATATCTGATCGACTACATGAATTCTTTAAAGAGAGAAAATGTTTGGGCAAAAATCAAAGACTAAAAATAGACTAACATTTTTTGAGTTTTCGTCAACTAAAACTAGACTAAGACTAAAAAGGGCTGAAAGACTCAAATGTGACTAAAACTAACAGGCATTTCATCTAAAGACTAAGACTCAGACTAAATCTAAAATAGACGCCAAAATTAACACTAAACTCCAGTAGCTGACGTCATGTCGTTCCCGACGTACCAAATCACAACACAAGTACAGCGCGCCGCAAGGGTCAAAATATCCTGACAGTCTGCAGAAATGGGCGATGAAAACAAAACCTCACATGCAGTACAATATCTTCTTTTTGGCATTCCTCTGACTCGCTCTGTCTTTGCAGATGCATTTCAGAGTGCTGTGAACTGACTGTGTCCAGTGTGCCTGTCACTGCAGGTGCATTCAAGGAAATGTGAAATACAGTCCTTTCATGGCTTTTTTCTGTGAATCAAGAGAATCAAAATACAGTCACAGTGATCACATCAAGAATGTTTTCTAAAAACAACTGTAATTTAGCATATTTACTTGCCCCTGAGATGTTATTGGGGGAAAAAAGCAAAAAAATAATTTGCAACTTTCACCGCATTTTTTTCAAAAAGCTGTCCCAAAATTAGGCAAAAAAATCCCACGAAATCCTGGAAGGACTGATCAAAGAGGAGAGCTGTCTGTGCAAACAACGTCCCGTTCTCTTGAACACACTTAGTGCATGCACTCTTTGCTTCTCCACTGCTGCTGTCCTGTGTGCTCAAACAACCAACAAACGCATCATGCACGCGCACCCTCACTAACGTTGCCAATCATCATGCATTGCATGCCGTGATGGCTGAAAATAAGAGGTGCATCATGTGGAGCTATTTTATAGCTGTCACTGAAAATATAGTGAACTGCGACGTGTGTAGGAAGGCTGTTTGTTACTGTGGTAACACCACCAATTAGTTCAAACATATTAAAATCCACGTCAAAGAGAACTCTGAGTTTCAAGAGAGAAGAAGGGAGGAGGAGGGAAATGCTTCAGGCAGAGTATTTGTTGTTTGTCTTTGAAAACTGTCCTGTGTTTTAACACACATGTTATACATCAAAGTACATAAGATACTTTTAATAATAGAAAGTGTCGGTATCGGTATTCTGGCACTGTGTTACTTGGTATTGGATCGAAACCAAAATGTGAGGTATCGCACACCCCTAGTGTTTAGCTGCTGTCAACTTCTTCTATGATCAGTAAACTCCTGTTCCATCTTCAATGCTCTCACTGATGGAAGGAGGTTTTGGCTTTAAATCTCACGATACATGACCCCGTTCATTCTTCCCTTAACACGGATCAGTCGTCCTGTCCCCTTTGCAGAAAAACAGCCCAAAGCATGAGGTTTCCACCCCCATGCTTCACAGTAGGTATGGTGTTCTTGGGATGCAACTCAGCATTCTTCTTCCTCCAAACACGACGAGCTGAGTTTTTACCAAAAAGTTCTATTTTGGTTTCATCTGACCACATGATATTCTCCCAATCCTCTTCTGGATCATCCATATGCTCTCTGGCAAACTTCAGACGGGCCTGGACATGTACTGGCTTAAGCAGGGGGACACGCCTGGTGCTGCAGGATTTGAGTCCCTCTCGGCGTAGTGTGTTACTGATGGTAGCCTTTGTTACTTTGGTCCCAGCTCTCTGCAGGTCATTCATCAGGTCCCTCCGTGTAGTTCTGGGATTTTTGCTCACCGTTCTCATGATCATTTTGAACCCACGGGATGAGATCTTGCGTGGGGCCCCAGATTGAGGGAGATTATCAATGGTCTTGTATGTCTTCCATTTTCTTACAATTGCTCCCACAGTTGATTTATTCACACCAACCTGCTTGCCTATTGTAGATTCACTCTTCCCAGCCTGGTGCAGGTCCACAATTTTCTTCCTGGTGTCCTTGGACAGCTCTTTGGTCTTGGCCATGGTTGAGTTTGGAGTGTGACTGTTTGAGGCTGTGGACAGGTGTCTTTTATACAGATAACCAGTTCAAACAGGTTCCATTAATACAGGTAACGAGTGGAGGACAGAAGAGCTTCTTAAAGAAGAAGTTACAGGTCTGTGAGAGACAGAATTCTTGCTTGTTTGTGGGTGACCAAATCCTTATTTTCCACCATCATTTACAAATAAATTCTTTAAAAATCCTACAATGTGATTTCCTGGATTTTTTTTCTCATTTTGTCTCTCATAGTTGAAGTGTACCTCTGATGAAAATTACAGACCTCTCTCATATTTCTAAGTGGGAGAACTTGCAAAATCAGTGGCTGACTAAATACTTTTTTGCCCCACTGTAGATATTCAGCCCCTCACATGGACACTTGTATCACACCGGTCAGGACAAAGATATATTGCCATTTTGATATTTTGTCCCACCTCTGGTGTAGATTCATTCATCTGAGGTTTACCTGGCAGCCTCTTACTGAACTGGCCCTGCTCTGCCAGCAGGGAACCAATGATACCTCTTCTCGACCAACGCGAACCAGGTTGTATTTCAAGGCTGGGGCTTGCGTTGGTTCGGAAGTGGTTGAACTCATGACTCGTTTTCTGCCCACTCAGGCCTGTAGAAGAGGCACGTCATGACGTCAGATCTATGTTACTGCTTTCCCAGCAGCTCTAGTGCAAACTTTCCCTCACAACAACAACGATGGCGGATAAGGGCAGCTTTTCTCCTCGGCAGTCCACTGCTTTACCTTGGAATACATTAGTCTCTTTTATTTTTTCTCTGCAGGACAATGGAGGAAACACGTTTGGTTTGTGTTTTTGATCACGGCAACCCCGCCCCTCGCCCCCCGCCCCTGACGTATGTAGTTCATGGTTCTAGACCAGCAAAGAGTTGGAGCCGCACTGGAAACGGGTTTCCCAGCTGGGAGCCGGTTCACTCACAGTTGAAACATGAAAAACAGTTCTGAAATGAGCGCTGACTCTGTATCGGCCCTGAAACTGCCTGAAAAAGGGTATACGTGCATCATTCTGATTCAGGTTAGCCACGCCCCCTGTCATAACTCTGGACCCTCCCTGAGAGTCACGCCCCCCAGATTGGAAACCACTGCCTTAAAGGGTAGCTTTGTTTCCTAAATGAGTTCAGTGAACTCGGCACAGTTTTCAAACATTGGGATGCGATCTGTTTTAAGGGACTATTTCAGTATGAAATAGTATCCAGCTGTATGAACTACAGCTGGATGGAAGAAGGACCAGAGTCTTGTTTTAAGATCACTCCTCATGAGGGGTGTTAGTCTCCTTTGAGGGTTGATGCTGTTTGTTGATTGCTTTACTGAAATATCTGGACAGTTATCAGATGTATTAAAGTCAAAGGTGATGAAGTTACTGTCTTTTTTAAATGAACACTTTAACTTTTCATTCAGTGACATCATTTAGTCAGATTTGACCTTTAATACTGTTAATGTTTAATTTTCTACATCAGTCTCTCCAGAAGAAGAGATCAGGAAGAGATCATCTACCAGTCAGGGTCCAGGAGGCAGACACCCTCTCTACTTTTAAGAGTAGGCTTCAAACTTTCCTTTTTGATAAAGCTTATAGTTAGATCTGGATCAGGCTTGGACCAGGTCTTAGTTATGCTGCTATAGATCCTGATTAAAATGAAACTTCATGTTGAAATAAGAAGTTGTATGTCCCAGTTTAGAAGACACTTCAGCTTGCAGACCACCTCGATATTTTCCCCCATTATGAATAATTATAACTTCCCCCCCTCCCTTGCAGACGGTACCTTTAGGACATGGCACTCAAAGGGTATAAAATCTACCTCTGACCTGTAGATTAATGGCATGTTTGGATCATTTACCCAGCTTTCCCAGTTATTATATCTACCCAATGCCCACTTCTTCAAGTATCTATTAATTAGACATTTTACCCAGAAGAGTAGCAGCTCCTTCCCTAATCTCACAGCAAATAACACAACTGATCACATTCTGTCACTATCCCCACATAGTAAACATCTTATTTCTGTCTTGTATATCAGTATAAATTAAAGCAGCAAGCAGCGATGAACGGGCCCTCGCACACCTGCAGCCGCCGCCTATGCGAGCCGCCGCCACATGTAAACTGCCGCCTGATATTTGCCACCACACGATGCGAAAGCAAGATTTGAGAGTATATACCGGCTTAGGAGGCGCATATGTTCAAAGTTTTTGGCAGATTGGCAAGAAACCCTCCAAACTCGACAGAGTGCCACGCCCACAATTTTAGTCTGAACAGAATTCCTTTAACAATAATTTAATCGTCAATATGTCTGCTATAGAATGTGCCTAGTTTGGACTGAATCAGAGAAAAACTCTAGGAGTAGCTCTCAAAAGTATGCACCCTTATTTGGGCGTCATTCTTCACATTCAAAGCTGTATGTGCGTTTGATGCCCTGCCTCGACGGCTGCCACGCCCACAATTTTAGTCTGAACAAAATTCCTTTTATAATTTTGAATCGTCAAGGTGTCTACTATGGGTTGCCGTTGGTTTGGAATGAATCGGAGAAGTGGCTTCGGAGAAGATAATGTAAGCATGCACCCTTATTTTGGCCCCGTTTTTCATGTTCAAAGCTAGGTGGCGCTCTTCCTGTTGAGTTTGGGATATGGGTGCAAGAGGCTTTTTTGTGCGTCCTGATGCCATGAATATGCATAAAATTTTTCAAGCATGTATCTCAAAGTAACCCCTATGGGGAGGGGTTTTTGAAAACTGTAGGGGGCGCTAGTGAGCACATTTTTTGGACTTTTTTTGCGAAACCCATAAAATGTCGCAATTTTCCCCAGGACTGACGAGTGTGTTGGATGAGGTGAGGTTACGTGCATTTTAAAGTCACAAAAATCCATTTTCCGAAAGTCCAACATGCCCACAACTTTCGTCTGAACGTAATGCCTTTACTTTGTATTGATCGTCAATGGGTTTACTATAGAATGTGCCTAGTTTGGACTGAATCAGAGAAAAGCTCTAGGAGAAATGAGCAAAAGTATGCCACCTTGCACAGACCCATTTTGGCCCTGTTTTTCATGTTCAAAGCTAGGTGGCACTCTTCCTGTTGAGTTTCGGATATGGGTGCCGCTGACTTTTTTGTGCGTCCTGATGCCATAAATATGTGTAAGATTTTTCATGCATGTAGCTCAAAAAACTTGATGCGTAGGGTGTTATTTTTACCTCTAGGGGGCGCTACTGAGATTTTTTTTGCAAACCTATAATAACTTGCAATTTTCACCAGACCCGATGAGTGTGCAAAAATACTCGCGCTTTCATTAACGTTCAGGGGTCCAAAACTGCAATCTCCTATAATATGAAACCCTTAGGGTTACAATAGGGCCTTCGCCACCAGCGGTGCTCGGGCCCTAATAATTGTGTTCCTCACTCACTTCAAGATATCAAGAGACTTTGGGAAACTGATCTCTGTATAGAAATGACAGCTAAACAATGGGAGGCTGTGCTTAAATGAATAAATACCTCCTCCCCCTGTGCTAGACACCGTCTGATACAGCTCAAGGCTGTGCTGAGGGTACACTTGACCAGGGCAAGGCTGGCGACCATATTCCCTAATACAGACCCCTCATGTCCTCGCTGTCGAGGCCAACCTGCAGACCACATGCACATGTTCTGGTCCTGTCCGAGACTTAGAACATTTTGGTCAGACATTTTTGGTGCATATACCAAGATGTTCCAAATTGATATTACTCCAAATCCTATGTGCACTATATTTGGATATAGCCATGAGATCCCTTTACTTAAAGGAAAGACTCATGAAATAATAGCGTTCACCTCCTTAATAGCCCGGCGTCTTATACTTCTTCCTTGGAAAGCACAATCACCACCCAGCTTCACCAGATGGATTACAGATACCATGTATTTTCTTAAACTTGGAAAAATAAAATATACCTTAAATGGTTCCTTACACAACTTTAGTAAGACTTGGACCCCCTTTTTTAAATATTATGACAGCTTACAAGTCCCTCTAAATAAGAAATGAACAATAGCAGAGTAGAAGAATGGATGACACTATCTATTTTTATTTATTTATTTATTTTATTTTCTCTCCTTTTCCAATTTCTTGACTACTATTATTTTGTGTGTGTGTGTGTGTGTGTTTACTTATTTATTACTGTTATTTATATTTTTACTAATGAATTATCTTATTTGCCCTTTTGCTTACTCACACATTATGTGAAATCTGGGATGTGGGGTTGAAGGGAGGGCTTGGGTGGGATGAGGTGGGATAGGGTTGGGCATGGAAGGGGAATGGCAACCTTAAATACTGCAGCAGCTGTTCTATGTTTTGGGTTTTTTTGTATGTGTTTACCAGCTATGTATGCTGCAAGAAAAATGTATCATGATTAAATCTATGGAAAACTCAATAAAAAAAGTTAAAAGAGAAATAATAAGTTGTATTAAAAATAAATGATGACCTGCAGATGACAGATCTCTCATCGTCTTGAGGAGGATGTATGAACAGACTGATGACCCATGAGTGGCTTCTTTAAACTGCAGGATGTTGAACTCTGTCTCTGGTGCAAACACGGCAGAAGAACCAGCTCTTGGGAATATGCATGTCACTAGCTCCTGATTGATTGGAGCTACACAGCAGACAGGTAAAGGAGCATACACGACATGCTGGTGCAGAGCAAGCAGCACAACAGCATCAATAAAACAATAATGACTGTGAGAAGAATCTCTTAAGAGGCTAAAGAAGTGTATAAAGGGAGGATCCCTTACTCTCTGCATTGTTTGATCTTCTTTGGAGTTTAATCTGTGCAGGAAAGTGACAGCTTTCTCCTCTTCCAGCTCTGACTTCATGTATTTCATGTATTAAAGATGTAATCGTCCCTGAGTCTCCTCTGAGGTTTTCAGGATGAGCACGGAAACTGTGGCAGAGAGTGCAGAGATGTGTTTTAACATCACTTTTCTTGTTACCTAACAGAGTCACTGATCTGATAATCCACCCAAACAACAACCTGCTGTGGTCTTAAGTTGTTGACTTGATTCCATTACATGAAGAAAAAGGATTATTCCTCTGTTAGAGGAAGAGACGCTCTGAGCTGAGGCCTTAGTGGGACTTTGTAATCAGACTTTTATTACCGGTGAGCAGACTGATGTTTGGGCTTTGTGTTAACGTTGGCTTAAAGATAAAAAACAGAAAGCGTGCAGCTCTGAGGCCGACAGATGTTGTGACAATTTCATCACAAAAACAAAAGATCCTGAAAAGCTTTTCCAAAACGTCCGCTTCAGTCAAACACCCTCAGGAGGACAGGGATTTCTGCTGGTAGAGGTCTGAGGGTTTACAAAGTGTTTGTTCACCTCTCATCAGATCAGATGATTCCTGCAGGACTTTACAAGCTCTCTCACCTTTCTGAAACTTTGAGCAACACTCACATTCAAACATTCTTATTTGTGTTATTATTTCTGCACATTGTGTCTCTACGGGTTACACTGTGGACTTTAGCACACGGTCTCTGAGGCATCTCGTGTTTCCATAGGAACCTGACAGCTCTTCATGAACTATATTTAATGTTCTTTTACTTAACACTATAAGTGCTGCTGCTCACTTCCACTTCTCACTCTTTATGCAGTTTTTTCACTAAATGTAACACAACAACAACAACAACAACATCATCCTGGTTGGTGTAAAGCTGTCTGGTAATTATCCTGGATTTGATTCTCAAGAACAATGTTGCCAATAGGGATGGGCAATGATTTTCAAATATTTGAATATTCAAATATTTGTTCACTTTGTAAAATAGAAGAGTTACTTTGAATATTTTCTCATTTTAAAAGTACAATTTTTCATGGTTTTCTCCGGTGCCTGGTTGTAATATGGTGTTCACGGCAGACAGTGGCTATAGAGCTTCTTAAAGCTGTTTGCTAACTGCATTAAGTAACAGAAGAAGAAGAATGCTAACTGCATTAAATAGCAAAAGAAGAAGAAAACATTTGTGACATTAGCAGGGATTCTCTCCGTTTCAGAATATCATACTACTACACACGTATTTCAGAGACTGAGCATGACTGTAAAATGTAATGCTGGAGGTTTCTGCCTGTTAAAGGAAGTTTGTCCTCACCACTGTAACTAGTTAAATACTGTGAGGTGCAACGCTCATGGTGGATTAAGGTGGGGTCAGACTGAGTCTTACCCTGTCTTGGTGTTGGGTCTCTGTTCATAATTTGACATAGAGTGGTCTAGACCTGCTCTGTTTGTAAAAGAGTCTGGAGATAACGTTGTGATTTGGCGCTATACAAATAAAGATTGATTGATTGATTGATTGATTGATTGATTGATTGATAGCAGCACCTCATCCTGCTGTTGGTTAACGAGACTGCCACACAAACGGGATGTTAAAGGGACAGGCGTGTGTGTGTGTGTGTGTGTGTCAGAGTGTGTGTGGGGGGGTGATTATTCAGAGAATCGTCAAATAGATGCCAATGATTATCATTAGTATATTGGCTTTAAATGCCCATCCCTAGTTTCTAACTCCTGTTTGTATTCGGAGAAATAAAAGTGACAAAGATTTGGAGCTTGTCCAGTTTTGTGTTTCTATTAAAGGGGACATATCACGCTTTTTTCATCAATATATATTGGTCTAAGAGGTCCCCAAAACATGTCTTTAAAGTTTATGCTCAAAAAAACACTTTGAAATCAGATTTTGGTCTGCCTGAAGAACCCTCTTCTTCAGTCCTCCTCAGAACACTCTGTTTTCCCTCTGACCACGCCCCCTCAGGAAGTGGATGTGCCTCGGCTCTCCGGCACGTTGATCTAATGTTTACATGTTGGCTGAATATACACGGCTGCTCAGAGATCACGTTACTTCAACCCTCTGAATCTGATCCTGACGGAGAGGCGCCTGTAGCAGGACCTTTCTGAAGGATTGGTCATAGATTTAGTGTTTCTTGTTGTTTTATTTATCAGTATGTAGACGTGTGTCTTGGTACACAGCTACGAACATGTAGCTATGTGGCTATGCTAACTAGCGCTAGCACTTATCCATGATAAATAAAAATCATCCACTAGATCTTCAAATCTGCAGACGTGGGGAGTAAAACCGACCTCTGCCAGAAAGGCAGCGGGACCTTTTCTGAAGGATTGGTCACAGATTTAGTGTTTCTTGTTGTTTTATTTGTCAGTGTGTCGACGTGTGTCTTGGTACAAAGTTGCAGCTACAGCTACAGCTACAGCTACAGCTATGAACATATAGCTATGTGGCTATGCTAATTAGCGCTAGCACTTATCCATGACAAATAAAAATCTTCCACTAGATCTTCAAATCTGCAGACGTGGGGAGTAAAACCGACCTTTGTGTTTATTAAGACAGCCTACAACTAGCATGCCTCCCTCCTAAGCTCCTTGTTAGCACACATTTGTGCAGGTAATGAAAAACAGAGGGGGGATTCAGTATTATTTTATACAGTCTATGGGCTGAACAAGCTCTGAGCTCTGACTCCGTGACAGACCGGATATTGTTGTTACGTAACAAAAACACTGAAGTCTGAAACGGCTCGTTTCACACACATTTACAGAAAGGTGGAGAAATCAGAACAGGGGCAGAATGGATTTTTTTCATTCTCGGGGGGTTTGTAGACATGCCAGGAAACATATTTCAGGTAAAGAACCATTAAAAAGTCAATTTTGCATGATATGTCACCTTTAATGGGCTCCGGTGAAAATATTGCCTTTTTCAGGCAAAAATGACAGACTCCACTGAAGTCTACTGGAAATGTGTCTTTTTCCAGCATTTATGTGGATATTGTCCTCAGTCCTTCTTCAAATACCGAAGAGTCCCTCATGATATCAGGGCACCCAGGCTTACTGCTGCTTTATTCTAGGATGAGTTCATGATCCTGAAGTTCATCATGTGACATAAAGACAATTTACCTGATCAGAGGTCTTTATGGATCACTGCAGCTGTGAGGCAGACTGACCACCAATTTATACAGGATGCGCTGTGTCACGTTACGTCTGCACCACGCACTGCACAGCCGATACGTTCCATTCTAGTCAATGCTCATGTTCACACATGGAGCACTGCATCTCAGCTCTGTCTCGTGCGTGTGCCCCCATGCTGCTCTGCTAAAAATACACGTCAAGTCTATTTTCAACTGAGCCCACCACACATCAATCTGAACAGAGAAGATCCATCTGGACAGGAAGTCAGGTAAGAGGATCACATGCAATATCTGCCAATTTCAAAATAAAACATCATATACGGACTCCAGACCGTTTAAAGATCGCATATATCAGAAATACTCATTGATCATGGATGTAAACTACAAACAGACACATATATGTGATCCAGGTCAACTACAACAGGACTTTAAGATGATCACTGTGTCAGAAGGTAACAGGAGAACAAAATAGAGCAGAATTATTCATATTAAACTAAACCTGCAGAAACTAAACTTTTTAGTTGTGCAGCATACTCAGTGATGATTAAAGCTGGGGTTGGTAATCAGATTTAGATCCACTTTTTGTTATACTGGTTAAAATGATCTTTCTGTCCTGATGGTAATCAATACATGATGTGTTCTTAAAAAAGAGTGAAAAAAAGCTGCTATCTACAGCCGGAGTAAACCTGGGAAAACACCAACCAATCCCTGCCTTTAGGGTCCAATTTTTTAAACAAATTAAATCCCGTCCTGCCGTTCTGCCCGCCTCCTGCGCGTACATTTCCTCAGTGTTCCTTCCCCATCCCCTGCCTCTGCTTCCCCTGACTCTATTTACTGCCCCTCTCACTGGACCTCAGGCCTGTCTCCTCTGACCTGATGAAGTGCTTTGCTCAGGACTGTAGTCCGGATCAGAGTCTAAAAAGCTCTCACCACGGGGCTCTGACAAGCAGAATAATTAATGACATTCAGTAAATCCTACAGAAATGTAGATGTACTGTAGCGTCCGTCCGGACGCTGTAGTGATGACGAGCTGATTAGTGAATACGTTGATCTTTAATAACCGGTCACTGTTGGCCGTGATCACGACAACCAACAAAACAACAATCAATGTTTGAATGAATGAAGAACTTCTCCTCTTGTCTCTCCTCTCTCCCGCTCACACACTCTACACCTCTCCTGATGCCTTCACTGACTGTCAACACTGTAGGAATTAAGAGCATCTACACTGAACATGTTTAACAAACAGTAGAGCTGTTACAGTATTATATATGTGTTATAACTTATAACTCCTGATCTCGTGTCACCAGTACAACTGGATAATGCTAGAATGACAGTTGTGAGTACTAACAGCAGCCATGTTTGTTTGTGTTTTTAACTTTCACTATGAGAATGTTTTGGTGAGGACCGGTTTTGAATCAGTCACCATCATATGGTCGTGTGGGCGTCGTTTTGGAGGAGCTCCGAGGGGAGGGGGGAGGGGTTAGACAGAGTCCTGAGGAAATGCTACATTCAACCCATAGACTGTATAAAATATGGACGTAGTATCCGTGACGTCACCCATCTGTTCCTAAGAGCTGTTTTGAAGCAAATCGACAGCAGCAGCCATATTGGAAATGCAGAACTCAACTAGGCAGAGTGTGACGTAGTGTGAGCCTCTTAGCCAATGGCTGTGTGTTCCCGACCGGGAGTCACGTCAGTCATGTCCTTATTTGGGAAAAACTCATAATCTTAATATCTTCTTAACCGTCACGTTAGAAAAAAATTCACCCCCCGTACAGTGTGTGCCATTAGAGAGATTAGCGTTGTAGGGCCAAGCTGTTTTTTGAACCAGGCTGTAAACATGTTTATTAATGCTGCAAAGATCGTCTTTTTCCCATTCATATCTATGTGGTTTCCAGTGTTTCTGCAGCCAGCCTCAAGTGGATTTTCGATGTATTGCAGTTTATAGCACTTCCGCATTGGCTTCATCGTTTGAGACCGGAGTTTGCCGCTTGATTCAAACTCTAGTTTTCCGTGACTACCAACCCTAGCTTTAAAGCACAAAGTAACAGAATACTCTCCACACGATTCAACCACAGAAAGGCTCTGTAACCTGTTGCTTGTGTGTAGTTCTCTCTATGCTGGACCCAGCTGATCCTGGCTGCTCTGAGCTGAACACCTGTGTTGTGTAGCCGGGCGCGCAGTCAGACGGAGCAAACCCGTGCCGCTGACGGAACGCAGCACACACACTCCCTGTATAAATTGGGGCTGAGGAGAGGTCTGATAAATAAGGATAATTTACTGTCCCTACAGCACACAGCTACGACGGAGGATTACAGCCACAGTAAGGATACACAAAACATGTCATCAATTCACAAAAATAACAGCTAAAGTTAGGAGAATAAAGTCATAGATCTACAAGAAAATATATCTAATGAAATAAGTGGTGATTACACACCATGGTTAATCTATGTAGGCTAATGAACGTGGATCATCTGGTGAATGTAAGGATATATCACAAGATGGTACACAATCCATACAAATAAGGGTGGATTAAAATCGATTCAACAACATTTGTATTGCGATATAATATATAAACAGTAGAGGGCGCTATCTGCCTTTCACTCTGCTTGTTCAGCATCATGAAGTCTCTTGCACTGCTCTCTCATCACTCGCTGATTGGAGCGTAACAGACATGGTGGCAGCAGGTGAAGACCGAGCAGGTCAGGATGTACCTTTGTGTTTACAGTCTGAGGTACGTACGTATGGTACTGATATTCCTGAAGAGAAACATGTCTTTCCTGAGGCTGTAAGACTGCTGAACTCTGGTGGTGCTCTGTAGTCTTGGTCGCTCCCAGCCATACAGACTCTGACATGAACAGTCCAATAAAACGGACTACCTCAAAACTTGCACACTGTATATTTGCACATTCAATTGCATTATGCACAATATTTATATTTGTATCTATATTTTCACATTTATTACTAATAGGGATGGGTACCGAATTTGGTACTTTTATAGGTACTGACCGAATTCCGTCGGTACTACCGAGTACCGATTCACATAAAATCAAACGGTACCATGTTTCGGTACCTGAATGCATCATTGTGACTGTGAGGGAGTAGAAGAGGAGGTGAGTTTCCATACTTTCGCCATGTAATAAAGTCAGAGGCTGATCGGGTGGACGTCTCTGCTCTCTGCTCTCTGCATCTGTGTGAGAGCGCGCCAAATGAAGCCTGCAGTTGACAGGCGCACGCACTCGATGCGAGGCAGAGCTGCAGGGGGGTTCATTTGAGACATTTTTTCTACAGTCTATGGTTGAGACAGACTCTCTTGCTCTGACTACCTGCACTGTTTATAACCGTTCCTGTGTGTGTGAATGACCAACAAGTAAGTTGTGTGTCTTGTTACTGTAAGAGGCAGAGAACTGACTTTTTCCCGTCTGCAGGCGTTCACGTGTGTTCATTGATAAACTCCTGAAAGAGCAATTAGACATGACGAGCACGTGTCAGCTAATATATCTAATCACCTATATAATCCTGTTTCTGTTCATTTCATGTTAAATTAAATAAATATGTTAAATTAAACAAATTTCAGATTTTTTTTCTTTAATTAACATTTATTACCACATAAACACACAAAAGTACCGAAAATTGGTACTGTTGAGTACCGGTACCGATTCCCAGATATCGGTACCGTATCGGTTCAAATGTGAAAGGTACCCATCCCTAATTACTAATGTCTTCCCTTAATTGTATGTTCTTTTTTTTTGGCTTAATACGGGACCTGAGAAACGAAAATTCGTTTCATGTCATGCGACAGCGTGTATTGGTATGACAATAAAAAACCTTGAATCCTTGAATCCTTGAATGTCAATTCCCAGCCAGGAGCAGAAGCTCCCCTTTAGTTTATTTAAAGAGATTGACCTGATTTGTTTTCATATTTCATACTTTCATTTGAGAATCGATCACTTTCCATTTCTTTAGAATTGTTCTGAAATTTTCCAACAAGGTTTTTTTGTACGGTCATTTTCAGTTTTTTGTGATGGAATTATTTGAGTTCCAACACACCTTAAAAATGAAACAGGATGACTTTGTTTACAAAGAAAAATAAGAGAAAAAATATATATTGCAACTGTCCATATCTGAGACCTGAAATAAAATAATAGTTATTTAAATTTTGAGTTCAATCCAGTTTTCTTGAAAATCGTTAGAGAATCGAGAGTGAACCAAAAATCGGGATTGAATCGTGTGTTGAGTGTATCCTTCCATCCAGTGGTGAAGTTAACAGGTTAGGATAAACTGAAGTTGCAGAAGCGTTCACAGGCTATCTATCAGCTCAGCCTTCTTCAGAACAGACTCTGTTTTCTACAAAATCCATAAATCCTGATGATCATGACAACATGGTGCTGATGTGCTGTTTCTGAAAGATATTCAGATTAACTTCACAAGACGCTCCACGATCCTTACTGTGGTGCAGAGAGCTGCTCTTCTGATCTTCCCTTCAAAATAACATACAGGCTAAACCTAGACTCAAATTAAACATTTGATGTTTTTACTCAGAAGTTTACACATTTATCCTCTTAATTCTACCACTTTCATTTCATAATCCCCTTTTCTCCTATTAGGTGGCCCTAATTCCCCGTCATACATTGAAAAGCGGGTAACACATATTGACGTTCAGCCTGGGTCGGTCCTAAAGATGGCATTGCAAATGCTGTGGCGTCGTGTGAAGCCCATGAATATAAAAAGTCTTGCAGCAGCAGCTGCAGAAATATTTAGTGCACACGCAGAGAGGTTCTGTGCATGCAGACGCAAATTTGTAAGAAGGAAGAACATTTAGTTTGTTTATTAACAGCAAACTTGAAATGCTCTATCCTTGTGATTCTGGATCAGGAGGTTTGACTTTGTTTGGATGTTTTGGTGCAAAAACGATGAGCAAAGAAATAAAAACAGAGAGTAGGTGACCAGGAGGTCTGACTCTGTTTAGGAATCCTAAAACGTTTCAATAAATGATTCAAAATATGAAACCATTCTATTAAAGACATGCAGGCTCACCTCTTTCATTTTCAGGAGCGACGTAAATGAAACTTCTGCAGTTCTCACCTGAAAGAGAGAGAACATCAGACTGTTAGACTCAGACACACTGATTCACTGCAGCACACAGGCTGATGGAGTCACAGGAAGACAAAGATGAAGATGTGATGTGAGAAGAAGAGAAGACACGATCCAGTCTGTGAAGAGACTTTCACTTTATGTTTGTATAACACGCTGAAATCTGCAGCCTGACATCCAGCAGACAAACACTCTGAGGCTTACCAACAGAACAAATGTTTGTACGGTGATGTGGACTCTGCACAGACCCACTGACCCACAGCTGGTTTAACTGGAACCCTTCAGCACAATCCTCATGTAGCAGTGCAATAAACCTCAACATGTCCCTCTGATGCTTTGGAGACATTCAAGGATTAATAAGGGAAGTGTTTCAGTAAGTCTGTCATCACTCTCACTCTTTTTTATTATTATTAGCCTCTCAGACCTGATCCGGCTTTGATGGAACCCTGTCTCTGAGCTCTTGGTTCACTGCTGTCATTTCAATATTTAAAGTTTTGTAGTTGAGTGTATCCTGACCTTCTTGATTCACATCCTCAGGTCACTAAAGAAAGTCCTGCACCCTGGATGATGAGCTGCGCACATGGAAACCTGTAGTTTGTTCCAACAGTGCTGAGCAGGGAGAGGAGTGAGAGTATCTGATTCTAAATGTCTGAGACTGATCCCGGGTCGCAGTCCGTGTTTGAACAGGACTACATTCCTTCACATAAACAGATTTGATGAGTTAACGGATCGACGTGCCTCTCCGTGACGCATCTCTCTGCGCGCTCAGCCCGCGCGCCTCGCTGCGCTCCGGTTCCCGGTGCCCCCCCTTCCTAAACTTACCGGTCATGTTATCGTTCTGCTCGCAGGAGAACCAGATCCCGGTGTGGAACTTCCTCATCACGTACTTGTCCTCTCCGGTCTCCCAGATGTACTGCACGAGCCGCGTGTCGTTGATGTTGGAGCTGTTGAATCGAATGCAGAAGGACTGCTTGGCGATGACCGGCCCCGTGCACAGAGGCTTCACCGCCTTCCTCGTGCCCTCGCACCAGTAGCTGGTGGTGAGAGCCGACACGGCCAGGAACAGCGCGAGGAAGTTCAAGGTGAGAGCCAGCGACGCTCTCCGCCGCCGGTCTATCCCCATCACGGTGCGCGGAGGACTGAAGGCACCGGACCTAATCCCTCTCCTCGAGTGACACCGGATCGTTCTCCTCCTCAGATCCTCAGATCCTCATAATCCCGTTATTCCCGTCCGGTGATCCACGAGTCCGCGGCTACTTACAGAGGAGACAGGGCGCGCGACTCATCTGCTGCTCCGGGAGCTCACCAGCTCCATATGTAGGCTGCAACCCCCCAACACACCCACCTGACACACACACACACACACACACACACACACACACACACACACACACACACACACACACACTTGATACACTTTTTACACCCACACACACACACACACACACGCACGCACAAACACACATGCACACATATACGCACAAACGCACGCACACACACACATTAACACATACACACACACACACACACACCGTCACTGAGGAGGTGAGCTCTGTGGTTGAGATGATGGGATTCCTGTGGTTGGAGATGGTTTCAAACAACTGAATGTTGCATGTTTCTGAATGATGAACATGATTTAATCCATGGGTTCCCAAAGTGTGGGTCGGGACCCCCTGGGAGGTTGCGAGACACAAATGGGGGGGGGTTGTGAGATGTCTTCCAGAATGTTTTTTTTTTTAAATTATCTTAAAATAGTTCATTTTACCCACTATAGTAAAAAATATCAACAGAATAAGTAGCTAACCTTGAAATAAAACCTTGGAAATAGAAAATGTAATGAGTTTTTTCCTTTCTTTGTTGCCAGATGACTCTAGTTTGACTTTAGGGTTAGTGAACAGTGAATTATCAAAAGCATCAGTAGCAGCAGGTTCATTCATAACAGCACAGGAAACACAGACACATGCTCATATAGGTAGGGTCATTTTCTGCAGACCTGCTAAATGAAGACACATTAAATCACTTTGAGGGACAGTGGGGGTCACAAGTCTTTGGCACCTATATTTTGGGGGTCGCGGGCGGAAAAGTTTTGGAACCCCTGATTTAATGAACAGAATAAAAAAGAAAACAAAGTGCATCTCGCTCTGATGTAAAGTTTATCAGTCAGAGAAATGACTCCTGCTTCTAATTTATAACATTAAAGTTTAATTTTCCTGACCGTTAACCCTCCACTATAAAAACATCTGATATATCATCCTCATCTCCTTTGGACTTTTAAAGACCCACGCCAGAGTTATGACATTATTAAGGCCTCATGTTCACCAATAGATGTGATCCTCCAGAGCCACACTCAAAAAGCAACATGGGTGTCTGTTTTATTAACATAAGTATAACATGTAGCTTCTCTTATATTAATTCAAACTACAAGATTGCTTTATGTCAACACAACCTAAAGGGTTTAGGTAGGAATCCCATCTGCAATACCTCTCCAGAGCAGAAGGTGGCAGTAACGTGCGACAGGCCCTATCCATCAGCCAAGGTAGCGTGCTTCTTGCAAAGAAGAGCCATGACGGCAAGTTGGGAGAGATCGCCTGTGACTGACTGCAATTGGAGCGCTGGTGGTCTAGCGGTCTAAGCGCCCCACGTATCGAGGCTATAGTCCTCGTTGCAGAGGTTGCCGGTTCAACTCCCAGCCAGTCGACCATTTGCTGAATGTCTTCCCCCACTCTCTACTCCCCACGTTTCCTGTCTCTCTTCAGCTGTCACGTCAATAAAGGTGAAAAAGCCAGAAAATATAACTTAAAAATAAATGAATAAATAAAAATAAACTATCAATCAATCAATCAATCAATCAATCAATCAATCATTCAATCTTTATTTGTACAGCGCCAAATCACAACAAACGTTATCTCAAGACTCTTTTACAAACATAGGAGGTCTAGACCACTCTATGTCAAATTATGAGCAGAGACCCAACACCAAGACAGGATAAGACTCAGTCTGACCCCACCTTAATCCACCATGAGCATTGCACCTCACAGTATTTAGCTAGTTACAGAGGAGAGGACAAACTTCCTTTAACAGGCAGAAACCTCGAGCAGAACCAGACTCATGTTAGACAGCCATCTGCCTCGACCGAGTTGGGTCTGGAAAGACAGATAGAGGGGAGTAAGAGAGAGAAGTGATAGTGATGAGACGAGTAGTAGAAGCTGTTGCTGCTGGAGTCCAGCACGTCCGTATCAGCTGGAGTCTGGAACGTCCGCAGCAGGAGGACGTCTACGGCAGCTCAGAGGAACCTACGAGACAAGGGAGCTCAGGGACTCCAGAAAGGTCTATGGTTAGTAACTCTAATGGGACAGGGAGAGTTAAAGTAAGTGATGAGGGGGTTGGGGGGAAGGGGGTGAGCTAGGATCCCAGTGTGTCAGTGTGCCAGTTCCCCCGGCAGTCTAGGCCTATAGCAGCATGACAAAAGCTGGTCCAAGCCTGATCCAGCTCTAACTATAAGCTTTATCAAAAAGGAAAGTTTGAAGCCTACTCTTAAAAGTAGAGAGGGTGTCTGCCTCCCGGACCCTGACTGGTAGATGATTCCAAAGGAGAGGGGCCTGATAACTGAAGGTTCTACCTCCCATACTACTTTTAGAGACTTTAGGTAGGACCAGCAGGCCTGCATGTTGGGAGCGTAGAGTTCTAGAGGGGTAATAGGGCACTATGAGCTCTTTAAGATACGAGGGTGCCTGATTTTTAAGGGCTTTGTAGGTTAAAAGAAGGATTTTAAATTCTAGTCTACATTTTATTGGGAGCCAGTGTAGAGAAGCTAACACTGGAGAGATGTGCTCCCTCTTCCTATCCATATAAACATATTATATAAGTTAAGTTAAGATAAGATAAGATATACTTTATTTGTCACCCGTTGGGGGAAATTTCTTTTGTTCCAGCAGCTTACAACACGGGACAGGGGAATACAACAATGTACTAACATAGTTAAAAATATAATAACAATAATAATAGCAATGACAAAGGTAAAATAGAATAAAATAAAGTAAAAATAGAATAAAATATGACAACTATTCCAGATATATACACACTATGTACACTTCTATCTGATAAATAGATAAGGTAAGTTATTGCATGATAAAAACTGCACCAGGTTATTTAAAAACAAACATACACAGTATGAAGAACAGTGTGATTCAGATGGATACAGCAGTTATTTGTGAATGTGCCAAGTCACATAGTAACTTACATGTAGTGTAATGAAAGATGAGAACAGATGATTAACGGGACACAGCAGTGCTGGTGTTAAACAGTCTGATTGCAGATGGGATGAAGGACCTGCGGTAGCGCTCTGTCCTGCAGGGTGGGAGTCTCAGTCTGCTGCTGAAGGAGCTGCTCAGGGACCCCACAGTCTCATGCAGGGGGTGAGAGGGGATTGTCCATGATGGATGTCAGCTTGGCTAACATCCTCCTCTCACCAACCTCCTCTATGGAGTCCAGAGGACAGCCCAGGACAGAACTGTTAAGTCTGTTAAGTCTTTTCCTGTCCCTGTCTGTGCTCCCTGCTCCCCAGCAGACCACTGCATAGAAGAAAGCAGACGCTACCACAGTGTCATAAAATGTCCGTAACAGAGTCCTGCACACTCCGAAAGACCTCAGTCTTCTCAGCAGGTGCAGATCACTTTGGCCCTTCTTGTACAGGACGTTGGTGTTGTGTGACCAGTCCAGTTTATTGTTGAGGTGAACACCCAGGTATTTGTAGGTCTCCACCCTCTCGATGTCCAACCCCTGGATGTTCACCGGTGCAGTCTGGGGTGTTTTCCTGCGGAAGTCGATCACCATCTCCTTGGTCTTGCTGGTATTGAGCTGAAGGTGGTTTAGCTCACACCAGTCGACAAAGTCCATGATGACCTCCAGCTCGTCCCCCTAAGACACACACCCGGCGATGGCTGTGTCATCGGAGAACTTCTGGAGGTGACAGCTCCCAGAGTTGTAGCTGAAGTCCGAGGTGTACAGTCATGGCCAAAAGTTTTGAGAATGACACAACTATTAATTTTCACAAAGTCTGCTGTTTCAGTTTTTATAATGGCAATTTGCATATACTCCAGAATGTTATGAGGAGTGATCAGCTCAACTGCAATTAATTGCAAAGTCCCTCTTTGCCTTGAAAATGAACTTTATCACCAAAAACACATTTCCACTGCATTTCAGCCCTGCCACAAAAGGACCAGCTAACATCATTTCAATGACACACAGGTGTCACACACATTAACACAGGTGTGGGTGTTGATGAGGACAAGGCTGGCGATCAATCTGTCATGATTGAGGGACTGGACACTTTAAAAGGAAGATGGTGCATGACACCATTGTTCCTCATCTGTTAGCCATGGTTACCTGCAAGGAAACATGTGCAGCCATCATTGCATTGCACAAAAAGGGCCTAACAGGGAAGTTTATAGCAGCGAGTAAGATTGCACCTCAGTCAACCGTCTATCCAATTATCAAGAACTTCAAGGAGAGAGGTTCAATTGTTGCCAAACAGGCTCCAGGGCGCCCAAGAAAGTCCAGCATGCGCCAGGACCGTCTCCTGAAGGTGTTACAGCTGCGGGATCGGGCCACTACCAGTGCAGAGCTTGCTCAGGAATGGCAGCAGGCAGGTGTGAGTGCATCTGCACGCACAGTGAGGCAAAGACTTTTGGAGGAAGGCCTGGTGTCAAGGAGGGCAGCAAAGAAGCCACTTCTCTCCAGTAAAAACATCAGGGACAGACTGATATTCTGCAGAAGGTACAGGGACTGGACTGCTGAGGACTGGGGTAAAGTCATTTTCTCTGATGAATCCTCTTTCCGATTGTTTGGGGCATCTGGAGGAAGGCTTGTTCGGAGAAGACGAGGTGAGCGCTACCATCAGTCCTGTCTCTTGCCAACAGTGAAGCATCCTGAGACCATTCATGTGTGGGGTTGCTTTTCGGTCAAGGGAGTGGGCTCTCTCACAATCTTGCCTAAAAACACAGCCATGAATAAAGAATGGTACCAGAACGTCCTCCGAGAGCAACTTCTCCCAACCATCCAAGGGCAGTTTGGTGATGAAGAATGCCTTTTCCAGCATGATGGAGCACCTTGCCATAAAGCAAAAGTCATAACAAAATGGCTCGGGGAACAAAACATTAAGATTTTGGGCCCTTGGCCAGGAAACTCCCCAGATCTTAATCCCATTGAGAACTTGTGGTCAATCCTCAAGAGGCGGGTGGACAATCAAAAATCCACAAATTCTGACAAACTCCAAGCATTGATTATGCAAGAATGGACTGCCATCAGTCAGGATTTGGTCCAGAAGTTGATTGACAGCATGCCAGGGAGAATTGCAGAGGTCTTGAAAAAGAAGGGTCAACACTGCAAATATTGACTTATTGCATGAATTCTGTGTAATTCTCAATAAAAGCTTTTGATACTTATGAAATGCTTCTAATTGTATTTCATTATACCATAGAAACATCTGACAAAAACACCTAAAAACCCTGAAGCAGCAGACTTTGTGAAAATGTAATATTTGTGTCATTCTCAAAACTTTTGGCCATGACTGTACAGAGTGACTGTCCCCTGTGGTGCTCCTGTGGGAAGAGGAAGTTATTGTGACCCAAGACACTGAAGTCAGATCCTACCTTAGTAAATATGTTGAAACAACCTTTACAAATGAAGTTGGACCCAAACATTGCAAGTAAGTAATGGTAACATCAATACTTTATGTTCACTCAACATATTTACAATTAGATGGTTCAACAACATTCTGTCTGGCTAAATGAAAGAATTTGAATCAGGTGGAAATTCTTTCCATAATTTTATTACGTTCACCCAACAAATGATTTCTTTGAGTTCAGAGGTCACCATGTGGAGGAGGGTGAAGGTGAGGAAGAGTGGCTGCTTAGAAATTGCAATGTTATGAAAATTAAACTCACTCATGGTATATCATTGACCACTGATCAGCTGATAAATCACTGTTTCCCACCACACACATTTACACTGACTCCGTGCCTTGATAAGTCTCCTTCCACTGTGAAACAACAAACAATGAATATGCTTAGAAGCATGTTTTACAGCTAAATTTCACGTGTTGATGGATGAAAGAGCACGGTGCCTGACCGGACATGGGCACAGATGACTTGATTGACAGGAGGGAACACTGTAGCTGTTGGCGAGGAGGCTCAAACCCCGCCTCTTTAGGTTACAATCACTGGACAGCAGCAATGTGGCTGCCGCCGCCGATTGGACTCAAAACAGCGCTTCAGAAACAGTCCGGTGACGTCACGGATACTAGGTCCATATTTTATACAGTCTATATATGGAACACATTTTTCCACAGTAATCCTGGGACTTGCATGTTGAAGGAACAGACTTCCAGAAAGCTTTGAATGTATGTAATCCATGGGACATTTCCCAACCTGTAACACACTTTCATTGAATCCCTCTCTTCTATTTTCCTTCGCTTGTTTTTCAAACATCAGAAGTTTATGAAACAGGCTCTGTGTCTCCGGTCCCTGATGACTTCACCGTCACATAATATGCATTGTTTTCAAAGATTGTGCACAACTCCTCCAAGATGTTACACAAGTGTTAAATCAGCGGGCTGATTCATGTTTCTGACATTTGTAGGGAGCCATGTTTGTCTTTGTGTTCAGCTCTGAGTCACAGCCCACTCACTGTGCTGTTTAACACTCATCAACAGAAAACAATCATCTCTTAGAAGTCACGTGGACGGATCCATCAACATAAACTAACTAATCACACACAGTCAGGCCCATGAGATGGTTCTGTACTTCTCTGTATTACACTTCGTGATCTCCTCTGGTTAGAATCTGACTGTACTGGGCCATTACCTACAGTGCTTCTCCATCAGGGTCTGCGGTCTGGAGCTGTTGGTAGGTGAGAGGCTCCACTCTGACAGGTCAGTCAATCACAGGGCTGACATATAAAGACTAAACACACATGCAAGCAATTTAAAGTCTGTTGTTCTCTCTTTATTGAGACGATCTCCACTCAGTTATTCAGAGTTTTCAGTCACATGACCAGCGAGGACGCCTGTAGGGTAAAAAAGAGCAACGGCTTCCATTGAACGCTCTCTGGAGCTGCAGCTTGTTCATCGTCTCTTCAGAATAAGATATATTTATTCCACCTGAACTTCACGTTGGGGATGTTTACATTTATCTAAACAAGAATCCTTCCCTTCACACCGCCGCCAGGATGAAAGTCGGGTCAGTAACGCTGCAGTTTGAGGGCTGTAGGGCGAGAAACTCTTCCTCATCAAAGCAAAGGTGAATGATATCATTCATGCAGACGTGTTAAACCATCTCTCCCTCCCTAATGTTCACCGTCAGGCCTCAACACTAAATATGAACCTTTTCCTCACCTTACCTCGGAACACTTTATCACCACACTGTCAGGATAAAAGAGTCCGGCTGTACTCATTCTGGTCATGTAGTAAACTATCAGTGTACTGGAAAAACATCTTTTGCTGTTTGTCTGAGGCTTTTGGAAAATGTTGGAAACCTGACCCACTGGTGGCCATCCTTGGAGCTACAAGCTCCTTATCTTTTACTGATAAGTATGAGAAGAAGGCTGTTTTGTTTGGAATGGTGGTTGCAAAAAAGCTAATACTAAGAGTGTGGAAGATGGACTGTGTGCCCACCTTTGATCTGTGGCTGGGAGAAATGGCGAACACTCTGAACCTTGAGAGACTGAGATTCCACAAAGAAGACAGAGGAAGTGTGTTCAATAAGATCTGGGACCCTTTGCTGAACTTTCTTCGTGGCACACATTAATGTTCTGCGTCATAACTGCACCATCCTGCTGCAAATGTGTCTTTGTTTTTTCAAGTTATTCTTTTTTTTCCTAATAAGAACTGCTTAAGATAAGGTTTTAATGTGATCAAGGCTGCTATTGCAACAGACGTGCTCTTTCTTGTTGTTTTTTTATTTTTCCTTTTGGGAGGGGGGGGGGGGGTTAGCTTTTATTTTTTTAAGTTTTGCTTTGTTTGTGTGTTGTCAAGTCTGTATTTTCTATGTTTATAAAAGCAATAAATATATTTTCCAAAAAAAAAGAGTCCGGCTGTGAAAACAGAGACGATAACACTAAGCTAGCGTTAGGTGGTTTGCTAACTGTGTCAACAAGTTAGCGCTGGAGTTGTTTACATCGGTCCAGACCAAGCGGCAACCTCCGGTCTAAAAATATGAGTCAATGTGGAAGTGTTAAAAGCTGCAGTTCATGGAGGATCCACTTGAGGCTGGCTCCGGAAGTACCGGAAGTCACATACACATGAATGGGAAAAAGACGATCTTTGCAGCATTAATAAACATGTTTACAGCCTGGTACAAAAGGCAAGTGTAGTCTGGATAGCTCGTCTCGATGTCCTCTCACTGTGAGGGGGGTGAATTTTTTTCTAACGCTGCAATTTCAAAGATATTGAGATTACTAGTCTTCCAATGAGAGGCACAGCTGCCTGCAGGAACACTGCAGCTGTTGGCTAGGAGGCTCAAAGCCCGCCTCTTTACGTCACACTGGCTCGACAGAAGCAATATGGCTGCCGCTGCCGATTGGTCTCAAAACAGCTCTTCAGAAACAGATGGGTGACGTCACGGATCCTTCGTCCATATTTTATACAGTCTATGGTCCACACACACCGACCATGTCAGAGCGGCATGGACTGAACATACATGAATTTAAATACTCTGTGTTTACTTCAACTTAATGAAATGTTCAAAGCTCAAAGACGTGTGATCGGTGTTTTGTTCCCTCAGCAGGGACAGCAGAGCGTCTAATAGATTTAATCCACATCTCCTCCTCTCAGGATTTTTCTTTCTCAGATGGGATTCTTAAGAAGCAGAACCCAGGCTTGTCTCCTCGTCAGCTGTCAGGCATTTAAAAAAGGTTCTTAAACACGTAGTTGGCAGCAGAGTCCGGTCGGAGCTCGTTACCTGTAGCAGTAGGAAGCTTTTTTGCCCTCCAAGGGGATGGGTCCATTAGTGTGTGACGTCACGTGAAAATGATGAATATATTTCATATGCACAGGGACTGACCTCCACATGGCAGCTGTGTGCATTTCTGCAGCCCCCTCTGTGGGATGCAACCTGTCAGGCTCTATGCTTCATGTTTATGTCAGTCCATGTTTGCAGGGCTCTACAGTCTGCAGCTACCAGCACCTCCTGTAGGGTGCTATAAGCATGATAAGGCAAGGCAAGGCAAGGCAGCTTTATTTGTATAGCGCATTTCATACACGAGGGCAACTCAATGTGCTTTACATTAAAACATTGAAAGCATTGGAAACATTCAGACAGGCATAAAAGAACACAATTAAAATGACAAATATGATAAAACAGAAAAGAAAAGGAAAATTAGAAATATATTAAAAATTACATTAAAATTTTAATTTGAAGTGAGTTAAAGTAATCTAAGATAGGAAGGCAGTGGTAAATAAGAAAGTCTTAATCTTTGATTTAAAAGAGGTGAGAGTTGGAGCAGACCTACAGCTTTCAGGGAGTGTGTTCCAGATATATGGTGCATAATGACTAAACGCTGCTTCACCATGTTTCCTCTAGGAACTGAAAGCAGACCAGTACCTGATGATCTCAGAGGTCGAGGTGGTTCATAAAGTAGTAGCAGATCAGCAATGTATTTTGGGCCTAAACCATTCAGTGCTTTATAAACCATCAGCAGGATTTTAAAGTCTATTCTCTGACAGACAGGAAGCCAGTGTAGAGATCTAAGAACTGGAGTAATGTGGTCTACTTTTTTGGTCCTTGTTAGGACTCGAGCAGCAGCATTCTGTATGAGCTGCAGCCGTCTGATGGACTTTTTAGGGAGTCCTGTAAAGACCCCGTTACAGTAGTCTAGTCTGCTAAAGACAAATGCATGGAGGAGTTTTTCTGCATCCTGCTGAGACATAAGTCCTTTAATCCTCGATATATTCTTAAGGTGATAGTAGGCTGACTTTGTAATTGTCTTAATGTGGCTGCTGAAATTAAGGTCTGAGTCTAAGACTACACCAAGGTTTCTGGCTTGGTTTGAACATTTCATCATTGCAGATTGGAGCTGAGCAGTAACCTTTAACCTTTCTTCCTCCAAAAACAATCATTTCAGTTTTTTCTTTGTTTAACTGAAGAAAGTTCTGGCTCGTCCAGTCATTGATTTGTTCAATGCATTTACTCAGTGTTTGTATGGGACTATAATCCCCTGGTGATATGGTGATGTAAATGTGTGTGTCATCTGCATAGCTATGGTATTTTATTTGGTTGTTTCTTATTATCTGACCTAAGGGGAGCATGTAGATGTTGAATAGTAGAGGCCCCAGAATGGATCCCTGAGGTACTCCACATACGATTTTCATCCGTTCAGATGTGTATTTACCTATAGACACAAAATAGTCCCGGTCATTTAAATAGGACTTAAGCCAATTTAGTACTGCACCAGAGAGTCCCACCCAGTTTTCAAGTCTGTCCAGTAGTACCTTGTGGTCAACTGTGTCAAAAGCAGCACTGAGATCAAGTGATACCAAAACTGAGATTTTGCCGTTGTCTGTGTTTAAATGAATATCATTGAGGACCTTGACTAGAGCGGTCTCTGTGCTGTGATGTGATCAGAATCCTGATTGGAAGACACTTTAAAACAGTCATTTATCATTAGATAATTGTTCAGTTGTTGAAAAACAGCTTTTTCAATAATTTGACTTAAAAAAGGGAGGTTTGATATCGGCCTATAGTTGTTCATTTCTGATGCATCTAAATTGTTCTTCTTCAGGAGTGGTTTAATTACTGCTGTTTTCATGGCCTGGGGGAAGACACCTGAAAGAAGAGACATGTTGACAATTTGAAGCAGATCTGAGGTCATGCAGTCTGAAACCTTTTTGAAAAATGGTGATGGTAGAATATCAAGGCAGCAGGATGAGGATTTCAAATGTCGTATTATGTCTTGTAGGTTTTTGTAATTTATTGGATTAAATTGCGTCATAGTGATTGAGTTGTTTTTTGGTGGACACACAGATAACACATTCCCAGTACCTCGTACAGTAGTGCTGACTGCTTGTCTGATTTTCTGAATTTTGGCAGTGAAGAAGAATGCAAAGCTTATAATTAGAGCTGGATCAGGCTTGGACCACCTCTTAGTTATGCTGCTATAGGCTTAGACTGCCAGGGGAACTGGCACACTGACACACTGGGATCCTATCTCACCACCTTCCCCCCAACACCCCCACCTCACCTACTTTAACTCTCCCTGTCCCATTAAAGTTACTAACCATAGACCTTTCTGGAGTCCCTGAGCTTCCTTATCTCGTAGGTTCCTCTGAGCTGCTGTAGACGTCCTCCTGCTGTGGACGTTCCAGACTCCAGCTGATACGGACGTGCTGGACTCCAGCAGCAACAGCTACTACTACTCGTCTCATCACTATCACCTCTCCCTCTCTCTCTTATTCTCCTCTATCCCTCTTTCCAGACCCAACTCGGTCGAGGCATGATGGCTGTCTAACATGAGTCTGGTTCTGCTCGAGGTTTCTGCCTGTTAAAGGAAGTTTGTCCTCTCCGCTGTAACTAGCTAAATACTGCGAGGTGCAATGCTCATGGTGGATTAAGGTGGGGTCAGACTGAGTCTTATCCTGTCTTGGTGTTGGGTCTCTGTTCATAATTTGACATAGAGTGGTCTAGACCTGCTCTGTTTGTAAAAGTGTCTTGAGATAACGTTTGTTGTGATTTGGTGCTATACAAATAAAGATTGATTGATTGATCACTCTGTTACACTCGAGGCCTGGTCAGCTGCCAGAGAGACGTCTCATCTCAATCAGATACCAAAGCGGTATCCAAGTGAGGCCAGCAACACTTAGGCACCAAAGCAAGGGGTACATATCGCACACTCTGGTGACGGTGCCTTCTCATTCAAGCACAGAGACTGTGCAGTTCTTCGGGGAACATTGAGCGGTCGTGTCTGGTTTCCTCACAGCGTGTCTTAGAGTCCCTGCACATATGGAGAGAGAGTCTCCATGCAATAAAGAATAATCAACTCTCACCTTGTTTCTCTGAGTGAAGACTCTCCTTGCCAAGGTCACTTGGAAACCAGTTCTAACCAGTCATAACCAGTGAGGTCATGCAGAGCTGAGCTTTAATTACCCTTGCATGGGCCGTGTAGTGGTGTGACTTAAAGAATAAGTGCTCTATGGGGGTCAGTCCCCGTTCATGTGGACAATGTATCAGGGTGGAGAGATAGCCTCGATAGGATAGAGAGCCAAGGTTACAATCCTGACAGTCCGATCTCCATCTGAACCCAAAGTGTGATCTATTCATTGGACAGGAGGAGGAGCCTGAACACACAGCTTTAACCTGGTGTTACTTTTAAACTTCTACCTGAAAGTGAGACCTGATATTCATGTTTATCATCCCTAACACGACTCACGCTTTAGTTCTCTTCTGTTCGGTAGCAAAGGGAATTTCTCCTGAAACATCAAATTAAAAAATGTTTAATCTCTGAACGTTTAAGAAAAAGATTCATTAAATGATTCCCCAGCACTCCAACAATAAAACCAAACTCAGCTGCTTTATTCCTCTGACTACATCTTTACTGCTTACGATTGAAAATCAACTCAGACCTGAATCAGCCGGCGGATAGTTAAGAGCTCAGCTGAGGATCCATTTATTACAGAGAACAGAAACAAGATCAGAACTAACTGAGAGGATTTCATGACTGATACAGATCTAAGAGGAAATGAAGGATACCAAAACAGTACGGGGGACAGAGACTTGGAAGAACCAACAGAATACGATACGATACAGTGTGATGCCATGATTATATTTGCGTCTGGTGTGTAAAGCTGATCTCGGTCTTGGCTTGACATCAGACTTTCACCAGATCCATGTCCAGTCTGGCTCCCTGCTCTCTCATCTGACACCCACCAGTTGAGTTTTCAGAACGCAGCACGGAGCAGGACCTCCGGACAGCTGGAGTCATGTGACCGAGGTTTTCCTGCAGTAATCACTGAATCAAGGATTCTCCTCCTCCTCTCCTCATCCATGTTGTCTTTCTGGTCCTCTGAAAACCTCTGACCTGTTGACTCCAGGCCTGGCTCCGCTCATCATGACTTTGGTTTGTTGTTGTAGTTAAGTGAAATACGATCTGGTGATAACACAGAGTGTTTTATTCTGAAAATTAACCGGATGTTTTCATTTTGTTTTGGTGAAACCTGACTTCCTGTCCCGCTCCATCTGCTCTGTTGAGATTGATGCGTCGTGCTCCGGCATCCGGCAACAAAAGAAGTCTTTTGTATCTGATCCGGAGGACTCCGACCTGCCGGAGCCGGAACGCAATGGAGCGGATCCAGAGGAAGTTAACACATTGACAAATCAGAATGAGAAATACTTAATTTATCCCGGGGGGAAATGCAGTCATTAAAGTTGCTCCTATACACAATAAGTAAGAATATTAAATAATTTTAATAGAAGAAAGTAATAAGATATAAATACAAATACAATGAAAATAATGATAAATAAAAGTATGTACAGAAGACAAAATAAATGGTTGAAGTCCCCGGAGATCAGGAAGAGGGCACGCTGGTGGTCTGTCTGGAGATCAGGAAGATTTAGCTAGTCCTGTTGGCTCGTCCATCTTATCCAGAGATCTCACGTTAGCCATGATGAGAGAGGAGAGACACGGCTTCTATCTCCTCTCCATGAACCTCTGTCTTCTTACACCAGCTCTCCTCCTTGTAGCTCTATGCCTCCTCTGCCTCCATGCATCCTAAATCTCCAGAGCTCCACAGGAACATCCAGCGGCCCGAGCCGACGAGCCGGCCGGCTTCAGCTCAACCAGCTGAGCATGAGTAAAAACAAAACAAAGCAGGGTTGCCGGGCAACAGTAATGTGAGTAAAAGTTAAAGTTGGTGATTTCATCTTGAAGAACAGTCCACAACTCTCACCAACAGAAGGCCAAAAGAGGTCACAACTTCAACAAACTGCCAGAGAGAAATCAGACAAAGTTTGATGAAGAAAGAGAAGAACAATCAGAGAGAAGAATGAACGAAGAGGACTGACTCTAACAGGCTGCATGCACGGTTGGAAGGAATAGAATAGAAACCTATCAGGTCCAGTGATGTGACAGTTCAAAGACAGACCTGACACGGTACTGGTGAAATTTGGCTTTGAGTCTGTTCATCACGGCCCCTCGGCTCCGGAACGACCTGCCTGAGGAGATAAGGTTTGCAGAATCAGTGACATCTTTAAATCACTTCCTCAAATGTTTCTGTTTTTAAAGGTTCCCCTATTATAATATCTTTATGACACACCCATTAAAGATGACAGATATAGTGCACCATAGAAATTCTAAACTGAGGGCAGAGTTATGATGTCAAAACCATAAAACCTGATCTAGACTGTGCTCCATCCACACACTGTCTCCTCTGTGATTTGACCCGAGTCAAACATGAACCAAAGAGTGGAGAGGTGTCAGGAGTATGAACAGTTCCTGTGTGAAATCATGGCTCAGTATTTTAGGCCATGACACTGGGGACCTTTAGCAGACTCCACCTTCCAGAGGAGAGACAGATTTACAGCTGACAGAAGAGTCTATCACAGTGAAACAGACAGTTAGCATCTCTGTGAGATTACTGTCAGGGGAGTATCTCAGCTGGTGTCAGGTCAGGGGAGAGGACGGCTTTAAATCAGGGAATCAATGAAGGAGTGGAACTGATAAACACGATGCTGTAATATTTAGGACAATATCTGCAAATATCCTGTGTGTCTGCGGATATCCAGAGAAACGTGATGTCCATCAGTAATTTCCTCTGACTTCATGCTGTAGATATGAATTAAAATGAGAAATATGGTGTGTGTGTGTGTGTGTGTTTGACAGAAAGAGAGAGAGAGAGAGTGTGTGTGGGTGTGTGTGTGTTTAAGAAGAAGGCTGTCGAAGAACTGCAAACGTTTGTCCCATGAGATTAAAAGCCATCATTCTTCCTCCTCCCTGCCCTCCCCCATCTCTGACCTACACCACCCATTACACACACACACACACACACACACACACACACACACACACACACAGCGTCAGTGTAGTACAATGGATTCTTCCTCGTGTCGATGTAGAATCGTAATTAATATCAGCAATGTATGCAGCTTCCCAGTGCCGCAATCACATCAATTTTGTGTGTGTGTGTGTGTGTGTGTGTGTGTGCGTGTGTGTGCGTGTTTATCACCGCTCCCACAGGCCACCAGAGATAACCAATAGAGGTCTGCAGAGTCCGAAGTGCACACATGTGGCACTCTTCCTCAGGCCTCCGTCTCCTTCAGGCTGATCCTGTGAAGACGGGAGGTCTCACTCTGACTGAAATACCTCAGCTTGAATTATTTCTGCCTTGGAGCCGGAGAAGAGAGACTGCAAGGACAGGGTGTGCGATAGATTCTCGCCACATGTGATGACCTTGCGCGGGCAGGGAGATAAATATTGGAAATGTTTCATCTTCACAGGAGGGCAGGTGTGAACAGGTGATGTACTGTCAGAGGAGGTTAAAGCACGCTCACCAGGAAGGTCGTCGATTTCTCTTCTCTGACGTTATCAGCCTTTTCTGTGCATGATTCATCTCTATGCATTTAAGTTCTTATATTGTGCAGGGGAAAAGAAGCTTCTTTCCAGTAGCACAATGGCACTTTAAGTATTCAAACATGGAGAACACAGAAACAAACCCTGCAGCAGCCATAAACATCATGACCTGAGATAGATAGAGAGTCAGGGGACAGGAGAGGAATGTATTGTGTGTCTGATGTGTGTTATTTGTCATTAACATTGGGTTGGTCTCACCACTTTTTGGACAATGAGAAAGCATCAGTGACTGTCTGATGTTAATATGTGCTTCTGGAAATGCACAAATATTCTGTTGTAACCAGTAGTAAACAAGCGGCAACCTCCGTTCTCAAACTATGAAGCCCATGCGGAAGTGTTATAAACTGCAATACATCGAGAATCCACTAGAGGCATGCTGCAGAAACACCTGAAACCATATAGACACCAATTCAAAGAGACAATCTTTGCAGCAGAAATAAACATGTTTACAGCCTGGTTCTAATTTGACGGTTCAGAAGATATTAAGATTACGAGTTTTTACCCAAATAAGGACATGACTGACTTGACTGACAGGCAGGAATACATAGCTGTTGGCTAGGAGGCTCAAACCCCGCCTCTTTTCCTCACACAATGCCTGGTTGAGTTCCACATTTCCAATATGGCTGACTCCGACGATTGGTTTCAAAACTGCTCTCAGGAACAGATGGGTGACGTCAAGGATACTACGTCCATTATTTATACAGTCTATGGTAGTAAGTGTTAATCCACCTCCAGGCAGGACTTCCTCTGTCGTGCACAGCATTGTTTACTGTCCGCTTAGAAACTCACGAAGCAAGTCCGTAAGGTCCCATACTTTCGGGGGGCGGGGCCTTCAATGCTGAACGTGTCTGATTGGTCGATTAACCTCAGTGTTTTTATTCCTCCCTCCGTCCACAATAACATCACACACATCTGTGATTCACTTGATTTCTCTTTCTTTCATTAGTTTTTATTTGTTCTATCTTTTTTGTATGTGTGTGTACTTTTCAAAAGAAGAAGCTGTGATTCTCTTGATTTAGCAGCTTGTAACAGTAGTCTTCTCTCAGCCCACCGTGAATGCGTCTCTCCTCCCGGTGTTACGGTTTTAAAAGTGACCCTGTAAACTGGAGACCTTCAGCTGAACGTGTCAGTGTTTGTGGAGTTTACACAGCTGTTGAAACACAGAGGGAGTTCCTGGGAATGCAAACTAGTTTAGTTTTTATTAAGATTTCAAAATATCCTCATCAGATATTTAATGATCGTCTAAAGACGTTTATGAGGGATGCATCCGACTGAAAGTCTCCAGTTAACAGGGTCGCTGTTTAAACCAAAACACCGGTCGATCTCTGCGATCACGGCTTTTTGAGTTCAAAAGGATTTTAAAGGCGTGTTGAAACGTCTTTGCTACTCGCGCTTATCTCCTCTCACGTGTTGATTCAGTGAATCCATCTGTGATGAAATATAGCACCATCTAAAACAGACCAGCTGAGTCTCTTCATGCTAACAGGCTAACTATTGTGATACATGCCGGTCCTTCTTCTTCTGTGGTGTCATCTGTGATGGATGGCATTTGCCTTGTGTTACTGCCCTCTACTGGTCTGGTGGTGTAGTGCATTTA